>NC_033628.1:2876644-2970817 GCF_001540865.1 Ananas comosus
TATTTTTATTTCATTATCCCCTCTTCTCTCCACGACGCGGTTGCGCTCACACGCCTCCCCATTTGACTACCAATTGCGTCGAGAATCGTGCGCTCAGGGTCGGTATCGGGATTGCAGTGCGTTTGTGATCGTGTCGGCGAGGGTTCAAAAAAGCTCTTCTCCTCGCCGCACCGGCCAGCTTCGCCGATTCTCGTCCCATCTCTCTCCTCTCTCTCTCACCTCTTCTCTCTCGTCTCTCTCTCTCTTCATCTAAACCGCGTTTTCGCTGCGTTTCTCTCTCACGTCGCCTCATCGTCGAGACGACGACGACGACGGACGAGGTCTCGACAAGAAGAGCGTTAATGGAGATGAGAAGTGGAGATGGAGATGGAGATGGATTGAGAGGTTGAAGAAAAAAAAAAATTTAAAATGATTTAGTTATGTTGTTTATGGTTGGATGTTTTTATTTGAATGAAAATTATTTGAGTTCTGCAATCCCTTATTTATGTTATGGATACAATACAGAGAGAAAAGAAGAAGCTGGATTTGGAATCTGGAGAATCTGGTATGTTTCAATTTTTATTTATATTCATGCATTTCATAACGTGTTTGTTGATTTTTTTTAAATTTTTTTGGAAAATGGTGTTTAGATTGTGGTTAATAATTTATTTGTTTTAATTGCTGTGTAAGGTGCTCGCACTATAGAGAGGTGCCAAGATAAGGGCGCACTTGTTGTGCGGTGGAAATTTATGATGTAGCCAGCTTGGTCAAACAATGAAGCTAAGGCCTAAGAAGTAATTAAATAAAAATAAAATGAAAAAGTGAAAATGGGAAAAAAAAAACTCATTTTGTTTTCCCTTTGAAGCTCTTTAATATGTAAAGACCCCTCAACTATAGGGAGTCCATTGAACATATTTTTCCTTTTTTTTGGATCTGCGGTGTTTTTCTTTTTTTTTTTTTTCTTGTTAGAAATTAAGTTATGATATGTGAAAACATTGGTTTAATCTAGCAATCTTGCTAAAAAATTACATGAAATCCTCTAGTTTCATCAGCTGAGTATTATGACAACTTAATATTAAATACAACATAATTTTAGTTTGATTGGCCATGTAAAAAATGGCCTATAAATATTAATTAAATCTAATTAGTTTATTCAAGTCCGCAATTGTGAAATAAAAAGTAATTATTTGGTTGTTGATTTATTATTATATTTATTATTATTTGTAGAATCCTCTGCAAATCGACCTGCGTGAGCGCGCACGGAGATCCCTCGCAGCGAAATTAAAAAAGGTTTTAATTTTATTATATTTTATTGCTTATTTTTCATTTTATTATCAAACCTTGATTTTTCCTATAATCACTTACTAGATGGTTTAAAAAAAAAATAGTATTAATTCTCTTATCCTTTGAGCAATTGTTTTCTTTTTTCGCCTTTTGCGACTCAAACAATAAATGTAGTTTTTAAAGTTGCAGTGCCAAAGTAGCTTCTCTTATTTGGTGACGTATCTTAAAATTTATGCTTGTGATAGGTCTCTGCTTTTAGTATGCGGCGCTACATAATCTTGAACTGATGATCTATTTTGAATCATCTATCCAACTTTCAAAATTTTGATTTTCTATTTGATCTTTATAATTTGTTTGATTTTTGTATCCCCCGCTAACGATACTTTTGATGTCAAAATCATGAGTATATATAATATATATAAGATCTGTACGGTTATCAATAGGCTAATAGCCCCTGAACTTTTGGCCAAAATTTCTATTTGGGCGCCCATCCTTTGAAAGTAAACTTTATAATGCCCGATCGAACTTTTAAATAATGGCGTCAAATTGGGCCCGTTCATCATTTGTGTTAACGTTCATTGATTAGAGAGACAAGCTTAGATAGTTAAGTCGACATTTTTGAGAGAATCTTCGTGTCAGAAATTTCCTCCTACCTAAAAAGAATATTTGCTATTAAGATGAACTTGTTTTGAAAAGTTTCACGCACATGTTTAGTAGATAGTACCGATCTAATTCTGTTTTTAATGCATATGTGCGTTTAAAAAATTAGTTCATTTTGTGAAACAACCGTATGCTACTCTAAAAGCTTTAAGCTTTTAGAAGACAGTGTTAATACATTTTCTATATTAACGACAAATTTGCCATCCAGATGATTTTTATCATTTGGTATATTTGTGTAGAAGCGTAGGGGTTATGCCGGTCGACTTTATTTATTGTTCTATTTTTTGTTTTCAATTTTTTGAAATATTTACTTCTTATCTTACGTTGTTCTCCCCTTTTTGTTAAATATTCAGGTATATTTGCTCTCCTGTCTGCCCACACAGAGCAGGATGTAAGTGCCAACAATATCACAACAAAATATATGCTATATGTCATATCAGGACTTTGTTTCAAATAACTCCATCAAAAAATTATTTGATCAGAATTGTCTTTTGATTTTTGCCACCGTCAATGCATCTGGAGTAGAAATTAAAAGATAGTGAAATCGTTTACGTGTTTGGAGTTTTAAAAAAAAACAGTGATGAATTCGCGCTTCTCTGTCATATTTCAAATAAGTAAATGATTCACAACCTCAATAATAACCTCTCCCAAAATCCTAGGCATTCCCAATAAATAGCAGATGGTGACGATTCAACGTCTTTCACTTTCTCCCTCCACCATGGCTGAGTGTGACGGGAAAGGGTTAGTTTGCAATGGATTTTTTTGGCAGAGATTATTTTGGCAAATTATAAATATTTTATGTTATGTGTGCAAAAAGAAAAGTCCTGGTCATCACCTTGTCTTTCTTGCCTATTTTTTCGGAGCTCATCTTTTTTTTTTCGCGCCTGTTTGTTTATGTTGTATCAGGTGGCCATATTGCTCAATCTTGCGCGGGTGTGCAATGGGGAAATATTTCTGTGCCAAATGCAACTCCCCCATCTGCGCCAAACAATAAGTAAGTAAAAATCTTGAGATAAGTTAAGTGATAATCATACCACTTACCTCGCAAACTTCTTGTCGATTTCACACTTCGTAAACACCGCAACTTGAAAGTGTTTTAACTTTGTATCTTCAATTTATTATTAGATATGTAGTTATTATTATATTATATGCCCAATGCAAAACCATGGCCCGCTTGAGCTGCAAATTTTTAATTCGCAACTTCCGTCCACTAAGTTGGCAGCCATTCAAATGAAGATATTTCTTACAATCTCATGTCTGGAATGGTTCATTTAGATTTTTTCTCCTTTCCTCACTGCTAGGTTTCAAGGGATTCAGTACCATTGTGATGGATGCGGGGATCTGTAGACATGTATCGAGCTCTATCTTCGAAACCATTGTGATGGATTGTTTAATCTGTTTTCGTCTGCATTTTTTCCTATATACAAAGGAAACCGGGGGCAAGAGAGAACTTCTTTCACTGCGACCTGATGCTGGTACATACTTTATAGTTCTCGATATGTTCTCCGGAGCTGGTTGTTTGACATGCTTGTCTTATCATATTTGAGCAAGGAGTACTTACTAGCTTCAATGTCACATTTGAGATTGCAGGATGTTGTATTGTCATTTCGGTGAAGGATTCCGCAACGGCGGTGTATAGAAGGGGCAATGCACATAACTGGCCCATGTTGCTTGAGGTAAAACTCTCTCTTCTTTGTTTTTTTTTGAAGAAAAGTTTCTTTTAAGGTGATGCTATTTATTTGTTATATATTGGGGATTGACATTCTCTCTTCTCTACTGTGAATTCAGTATCTCTTTCGATTCAACAAGGACATCAGCCTATTGCCGTGTGTCACACATACATTTGAATGCTTGAAAGGTGAGATGCGGAGTCCATTTTCAGTAAGTAATCTCGGAGAGAGTAATATTTATTAATACACTGCGTAAAATTGGTTTAATCATCTTCAAGTGCTTCTTTGGTGCGGTGTGTTTCTCAGAAGCCTTTCTTCTCTTAAGAGGGTAGGCAATTGGAAGCTGCCAGCTTAGTCCTGTTGCTTGTCATTTATCTGCCTCAATTTAAAAGACGTCGAGCTCCGTAAAGTACGAAGTGGGCTGGCAGCACAGATGGCTGTTGGAGGTGTATAAGGATTCAGATAAAATATGCAGACAATGCTTTGGCAAGAGCTACTTAGGCTCCGTTTGGGATTGCTTGTTGGGATTGCTTGGGAGTTGCAGGTTAAAGTGTGATGAAAAAATATCTTGTTGGTTTCCAGTATAATAATACCTAGTTCTGCATTATGCGCAACGAGTTGCGGTTACGATATATTTTCTGCCATTCTTAGTTAGGAAAACGGAGAAGGGCCTTACTACGATAGAGAACGTCCAAATTCCTATATGGGCCTATTAAACGATCAGATTGGTGGTAAAATCTCTAACGCATTAAATGGCGTCCGTTTTTGTTGCCTAAGAATAGTACTTGAACTGCATTTTAAGGGAAAAAAGAGAGGAAAAAAAACAAAGACTATGGATCCTGAACTCACTCCTTGCAGTCTCTCAGTGCCTGTTTGCTCAGATCGGTCTGCGAAATGTCTGAGTGTGTGGCACACAACTCGATCAAGAGGTAAAACTGCTCAGGATTGCGATACGCCTTTTTTGTGATATTAAAAATACTGCTGTTTTCCTTGTAAGAAGACGATTAACCCTTTCGGGTATTTGAATTCAGTGTGCGGCAATTCCCATGCTCAATGTATCAGAACAAAATGGTAGGAAACATTTTTGTAATGCAATTTAGGTACATTTTAGATCAAAGTGAGAAGTGGGTGCTTTTTTATTTTTTTTCGATCTATAATTCTTTTGTGAATTCCAGGTCTGGGATTCTTTGCAACGACTGCGGATGCGATCGAACATCCACTCCACATCGTGGCGCACAAGTGCCCGGGCTCAGTTCGTACATAAACCACCGGCAGACGAGTATGCGCCCTTAACCCAGAATACTCTAGGATATGAATCATATGAATCGACGACATGGAAGACTGAGAATGATTGAGCGGCGTTATCAACGAGGGGTTGCGACCTTCGTCTTGAAAGTGTGACGATCAACTGTCGAGAAAAGCGAAAGTGGTTTTACAGTTTGAGTGCACCAAGGGGAACCGAATTACAGGCTTTAAATCTTTATTAGCAGTTCAGGTTTCTAATTCGGCTGCATGCTTGAAATAATTGTTGGCTGGATTGTTAGTTCAATTTCTTCGGTATAATTGTAGCGCGTTATAAATTGCATAAGAATGCATATTTCTGTCAATATGCTGTTACGAGTGTTACTTTGCTGAAGAAGTTTGACAGTGGTTGAGATAAAAATTAGCCTTTTCAGCTGCAGAAAACCACAACTTTCAAGCTTAGATGAAATCATCATTCAGAGTAATGTTTAGCTTCAATTTAAAGTTCCAAACTCAAGGTTAGTTGGGGGCGGGGCGGGGGAGTATGGAGGCGGGGTCGTGGGGGTGTTAGTATTTTTTAAAAATTTAAAACATTGACAGTTCAAATTTCAACTTGTCATTAGTTAATATGATTTGATTGTAGATATGAATCAGGAAGTATTGTTGTTTGAGTTATCTACTTTGGAGGATTGCCAGGCAGAAATTCTTCACAGCTGTATCTGCTTGCTAACCTTGTCATTGCCAGTGCTCGATGAAGTAGCAAAATGAAGCAAAATAGTGAAAATGCAAGCAGCTTCCGAAACATTGGAGTGAAGCAAATCTTTCCACGGGCCGGGTGCTGGGTCCGACCTGGATGTAGATCCGACCCGGGCGCTAACGGATTTTGTTACTTGTATTTGTTGCATTTTAATCAATCCATCGGAGACAACCTTGCAAATTGTGCGTATTACATATCTAAAATTAGCTCTCATTTGTTAATTTTCATACCAAATAAAAAAAATCCAGTGTTTTAGTGCTACTGGATTAAAGGGATGTAATCTTGGCTTGGTGCTGGCGGTATTTTCGGGCCAAATGGGTCACATTGTTTTGACTGTGGCCCAGCACCGGCCTACAGCCCAAATCGGGGGTGGACCAGTGCCAGGGTCCATTTTACGTGTTTTCTAATTTTTTAAAATTTGAATAGGTTTAATAATTTATGAGAATCAAATAGATAGAACATAGATATACAATTAGAAAAAAATAACAACGGAGCAGAGGCTTCGGTACGTAGCGGCCTCATCATAAATGGTACACGGGCGGTACAGGATTGAAATCCTGCCTTCTTTGGTTCCCCCCGGAAAGGACCAGGGCCCAGCCATAGAGATGCGGGCTCGGTCGTTGAGGGAACCGGGCTGCGGGGCCGCCCCGGCACTGGTTTGACGCCCTAGAGTATACATTTCTCGGCATTTCTAAGTCTCCGACTTCACCCAACATTACAGGTCGCTGGCAAACGAGCGAGCCATGCTCGTCCGCTTCGACTCGTGTTTGGGCCTCGATATTCGGCCTCGTCATCGAGCATCGACTCGAAATTGAATGAATTCACGAGCTTTGACAAATAAAAGGCTCGTAAATTCCTTTTCTAAGCGTCGCTTGAAGTAGTTCTCGCTCGTTTCGAGATTAGTGCTCGAAAACGCTCGAAAGAGCTCGAATTGTAGTAATATATATATCATATATTGCTAGCTATTGACGCCTTGTAAAAGCACACCAAGCACCTGTTGTGCTGTAAGTTTGTTACCGATTAGATTTACTCCTTGGTGATCATTTTCAACCTATTAGATGTTAGCTATTCAAACCAAAGCCACCCACTTCAACCTAAGAGCCCAATCATCCTAACCGCATAATGCTCTTAAATTTACAATGGCTAAAAATTTACAGAGCACATAACTTGATACTTTTAAAAGTATCAAAGCTTGCAATTTATATATATATATATTATATATATATATATAATATTTATAAATATAATGTAATTTTATTTTATATAGCTTTAATTTAATTAGGACTTTATTGTTTGTTCCCATAAAATAAACCCCAAAACAAGTACTAACGCGTGCCATGAAGCGCACGAAGAACCAAACTCTAAATTTACATAAAGCACTCTCTCTTTCAGACTTTTACTGTCTGCCCAGCATAACCCGGTAAAAGCTTGATAAGCATTCAAATTTCTCAATCCCTAATTTTTTTTCCCTCCTCTCGTTCTCTCTCATCTGTTCTCGCGCCTCAGGACCCTCACCCAGTACAGATAGTCGCCCCAGCTCACATTTCTTGCATTGATTTTGTATATTGGAACTAATTGAACATGTTGATCAAGATTGTAGGTTAATTTGTATAGTAAAAAATTAAACTATTGATTCATATATGTCGCGGAGAAGTTTCAATAGGCGTCGTTAGACGCTCGCTTGAAGCTCGCTAGGCTTGCTCGAGCGGCTCGAATAACATGGAGTGCCTAGTGTCCGTAGTCGCTCTTGAATTCAGTAGTGAGTTGCAAGATAGCGCTCAGTATAACATTTAAGCTTGATCAAACGCTCGCTCCGAGCTCTGGTCTCAGTTTTTCCAGCCTCTATCCCAAATTGCGGTTCATAAAATTATCAAATACAGTGTAGTATAGCGAGATTAATGGCAGTTGAAAATACAGCAATTGCTCAACTACAACTAATTTGTTTGCAGTTATATGGAGTTGAGTAAATGAATTTTTAAGGACTTTTATTATTTTATATAGGATGACAGTGAGATTGCTCCTCCAATGTAAAAGAATTTTTTTATTTAAAACAATATATTAGGAAGGGTAAGCTATCTTTTGGTTTGCAAGGTTACTTCTCTCCAATACTGGTAGGGTTGGAAAAGTACAATCAATTTTGACGTGTATATTTCTAACATGCTTGCCAGTTGGCAATCTTCTGTCAGTGGTATTTCTACGCAGGAGTTCGGACGATTAAATATATCAAATCAAATACTGATCTTGCATTTACATCTCAGTTCAAAGCTGCGTTGCAAGCTGCGAATGGCATTCGTAGGGGTGTAAACGAGCCCGAGATACATGAGCGAGCTGGCGGTCGCTTCTGTGTTCGGTTCTGATTTAATTAAACCGAGCGCGAACACTGAGCTAGGCTCGTTTACAAGTATCAAGCCAGGAAAAATTCCAGCTGTGTTCGGCTCGTTTTCATTACGACAGCAGAACACGAGCTGGCTCGACGAGCTAGCCAACGACAATAAATTAAAATAGATTAGATTAAATACATATAAAAATAAATTTATCAATCTGTATCCATTTAAAAAAATTTTTTTTATTGATGCTAATAGTTAAAAACTTTACATATAAATGAGTCTTTTTATAATTAAGCTCGCATTTATATTTTTATTTGCTTAAAAATAAAATAATAAAAATATATATATATATAATATTTATTATATATAAAATATAAATTATATAAATTATATAAATATAAAATATATGTATTTGAGCTGTTATCAGAGCGAACATGAGTGAGCTGACTCCAGCTCGTGTTCGGCTTGTTTATTAAATGAGCTAAAAAATTCAGCTCGTGTTCGGCTCGTTTACTTAAACGAGCGAGCGATATCGAGCTCATTTCGAGCCGAACACGAGGCTGGCTCGCGAACAGCGAGCCGGGATTGCCACCCTAACTGCATGCAACTAAACAGGTCCCTAAGAAGCTGATGACCAGAGAGAAGTTGCGATTGTGTACTGCAATGTAACTCCAGAAGACGAAGCCAAATATAATCTTAACATAACGATTTGCTCTAATGGTAGTTAACCCGACCATTTGCATCCGTACGTCCACTGCGCGCGCTTGAGCAACACACACCTACTGAAAATTTTTTTGTAAAAAAAAAAAAAACAAAAAAACAAAAAAAATCTTTTATTGTCAAACCACCCCTGTGGAGAGCGACGTGGCACGCGTCCCAAGCTGCTGTGTGGGCCCCAAAACATGGAAATTAAGGCACGTGAGACTCCTCCCTGTCACGTGCCTACTTCATGGCTCCTTCAGTATTGTACGGTCCCCCACGCGAGTGGTCAAGAACGTTCCCTCCCTCTTCTAGATATTTTTCCCCAGTTAAAAAAAAAAAAATTTCTACATATATATATATATAAAAGAAATTATAAGGAAAAACTTTAAAAGAATTTTTTACTTTGAGATCCGTGATTCGGATAATGTTATTTGAGTTTAGATAGAATTTATTATCAATTTATTTTTAATGTTGGAATTTTTGAATCAACGTTCGGTATCATTGAATGTGATATGAACCACTAAAACATCTAACAATCAAATTTCATATTTTTTTCGATATTGTTCTCTTAAAAATCAACTGAACACAAAGTGAACGGCTAAAAATAAAGATCCTTCAAAAAATAATGATATAATTCTTATAATCGAAATCAAGAGTATAAATTTTATTTTAAGTAGTTTAAAAAATTTTGCAATCAAAATCTAATTGATTTTAATTTTTTTTATACTGTTGAACGAACAAACACTTTATACCTACCATTAAAATTACAAAATTATACAAAATAATAATAAAATGATGCATAGTATCATTTACAGCCTTATATTATGATAGGTTCTTGTAAATATATATATATAAATAAAATTATAAACTAGGAAAGTGGTATTTTTCAAATTATGAAATGATAAAATAAAAATACGTTTGAGGTCCTATATTTTATATATTAAGACGGTAATTTTTTTACGCATAATTATTACTTTTAATCTTTATCCTCCAATTATTGTCTTTTAAATTGAAACAAAATATTTCAAAATTATGTAGTGATTTGGATTGAAATTACTAATTTATTTTTCTTTAAAGTACTAATTTAGTTAAAAAGTTAAAATACACTGCTATTTGAATTCCAAAAAATAAAAAAAATCTGAAATAATTAGCAACGAGGCCTAAATCACTATTTTCTTTTCAAACAAACATTGCAGAAATATACTTTACATTTTTTCATACATTCAATCACATAAATTTTAAGTTTCAAATATTAAAAAAAAGGGGCAATTGCTTATATATCCTTGAAAAGTTCCCGACCTTTTGATATACCCTCTTAGAAAGCTAATATTGAAAATACTCTTTTTACGTTCCAAGCTATTTCAAATATACCCTTAGAGTTAAAATCTGTTAATTAACTTTGTTATCTATATAAAATTATTATTTTGCTCTTTCAAATATACCCTTTCACTATCACCGACTTTTCTTATTTGCCCTTAAAGTGAGGGGCACAAAAAGTATTTTGACTTTTGGTCTTTTCAAATATACCCCTATACCGTCACCAACATTTCTTATTTGCCCTTAAGTTAAGGGCAAAATTGGTATTTTAATTTTTTTTAACTATGGTAGATATTTAACTCACGTTTAACCCAAGTTAATTTAATAGGAGATAACTGCAGGGGTATTTTGCAATAACAGTGGAATATATAATGGGTATTTTAGAAAGAAAAAAAAATAGGGATAAATCGAATATTTTCAAACGTATGAGGAACATATAGGCAATTATCCCTAAAAAAATATATATAAGATTTTAATAAATAGTCTAATTAAAATTATATTTCTAAATTGGTGAGTCATGTTCTACCTTTGATTGCGGATAATCGAAAACCTAATTTCGCACTTGTAAAACGTGCTCATAGTTTTTGACAACTAAGATTCTAAAATTACATAAGCGATCTCACCGTCTATTAGCAGCAAGATTTTTTAGTTAATAGTAAGTAGATATCAGATGAACCATACTACGTGCACTAACTGAAAAGATAACGAAAGAGACGATAAAATTGTAGATAGAAAAATGTCACGTAAGAGACAACTGAATAACTGATAGAAATAGATAATGTATAGTTGGAATTGAACTCCGGATTGTTTGCGTAAAAGAGGTTTAGGATTGACTCACATATCATATTAATTAAAAGTTAGATCGATCTAGGAGGAAACAGTTTATGATTAGTCATAATATATTGCATACAAACAAGTGCTCAAATGTTAGGTAGCTAGATCAGTCCAAAGGATCATGAAACTTTAGATTCTTTGAGTGGGGTTTTTGAGCGACTAACACTACATAATTTTTTAATTGTAAAAAAAATTATTTAAAATTTTTATTTGTAAAACTAGATTTAACTGATGAATGATTCATCCAAAGTTTTTATAAAACTCCAAAGGATGTATAATTTTAAATAGTAAAATAATTTTAACGTTATGAGAAAGTGGTAAACAGTTTGCTGTATTTAAAAAATGGTGAATCATTCACCGCATAAAAATAAATTTATAGCTAATTTTTTAAAAAAGCTATTTTTATAATTATAATATTTTTTAAGCCGATTGATAAAAAAAGATTGTTGGAGTATCTAAGCTGTGATAAACTGATAATGCTTACCACATGACTTATTGGAGCCAAGCAGCATGATCTTTCTCAAAAGTCAAAAGTTGTCATGTGCTTTCCCAAATTGAGGTTCTTCGATCTCTTTTTAAAAATTTGGTAAAAAAATATATAAAATTACATGACTTACATGAGAATGAAAGAAGTTGCTGTTCTCAATATTTTATTAATTTTTTTTTATCTATTTTGGAGTTAAAAAAATTTAATTTGCTATGAATCGAGTAACGAAAATAATTATCCATTGTTAAAAATAATCTCATCTTTCTTTACTTACAATAAAATAATGTATGACAGTAGTTTTCCTCAGTCTCTCTCTTATTTATGGCTATGGCAAGCACAAGCAATATTTATGTGAAAATACGCAGGGATATTGCATTGGTTGTGATGAATATATATATATATATATATATATATATATATATATATATATATATATATATAAAATAAGAAATTAATAACTACACATATAATTATTTTTTTTAAAAAATTGATGCAAATTATTATGAGAGTGCTAAGTTACAAAATTTAGGGGGGGACCATGGCCCTTTCTAGTGCCCCCAGGTAGAGTTAGTTATATTCAATGCAATAGAATTACATAATTAGATAACATTATTCAATAGACTATCAATTTTAATATATATTTTTTAATCTAAGTTGTTATCCATTTTTAACATTGAGAATTAGATGAATGTTGATAGCGTAGAATAAAGTGATGTGCCAACTCATTTCAAATTTGTTAATTATTCCAAAAATTCCGAATCTATTTGAGATAATAGCGAAGTATAAAACAGTGCATGGACAAATGAAACTGGGGTTAGGGATTTTGTTTTTTTTTGGGGTCCCCCATCCCTCTCTCTCTGCAGATAAAGTTAGTTGCATTTAATGCATGCATTAGAATCATGTAAATTAAATATAATTGTTTAATAAATCATTCATTTTCATAGTAATGCATGGTAAAGTAGGAAATATGATTTATCTAATTTGTTATCCATTTGTAACATTACAAATTATTCTAAAATTCAATAATTATTCTAAAATTTTAAGTCTGTTTGATACAATAATATAGTATACTACAATAACAGTGCAATTTTTAGTGCATGGTAATAGCTTAATTATATTATACTATACTGTATGTTATATATTCTTTTNCAGTAAGTTATGTGGATACTGGAAATAATAAAGTTGTTTGACTATTGTGCAGAGATATATATCCCTACGATTTAAAAAGAAATATAATTTAATATGAAAAGTTTGATTTTTTAGATATATACTTCGCAAATCTCCAAATAGTTTATATATATATATATATATATATATATATATATATATATATGTATTGTACCATTGAGATTCTGCTGGGCAGTAAATGACAACTCCACTTGATATGGTGGTTGATTTTTGATATGATAGTCTCAGCAATTATAAGTATCATATTATTATATTTATATATATATTATTGTGAGATAAATGGCTGCAGCCTCATGGATCCATCTAGCTATCACAAGAGGGGTGGAAACAATCGTATACAGTCAAAATTGTCTTTTTCGAATGTGAATTCGAATGCGAATGCCAATATATATTGAGTATTAAATTTTTATTATTATATTCACTAAAAATAAATTTGAATTTAGATACGTGGCAGATTTGTATTCTGATATTATTCTGATAATAATAATATATACCTATGCTAATATGTATATATATAAGTATGAACTAAAATTAGAGCGAGTAAGACATAATACAATTAAAGATTCATACTCGTATTCAAATTTCGTATACCTATATTTTATTCAATAAAATTTAATATTTTAAAAAACATAAAATCACTATCTCTCTCTACAATACATATTAATTATTAAATAATAAAAAATAACCGTTATTCTCTAAAAAATTAAGTCGGTAGAAAATGGTTTTTAAATATTTTTATATCTAACACTTTTCTCATGTTTGGGCTCTAGATTTTTTGTAAGGCCCCATGACGTAGACTTGAATTAAATGAGAAGAAATTAATAATAGTAGGAGTCTGATGTAACTTGAACTTAGGAACCCCTGTTTTGATATTATGTTAAAAAAATTGAAAGATCACACTTCATTAACATACTTTTAAGATATGTATACAATTAAAGGAGCACTTTTCAATCCCATATTACAACCATGTACTCTCTCTAAGTATAGGGAATAAATTAATAAATTTCTAAAATATTAAGTTGTGTTTGGTGCAGTCGGATTATCCTCTTGATCTTGATTTGATCTTGATTTAATAAGTTTGTTGAACTGGTTCGATACAGTCTGATTTGACGCTTCAATACTAACATCCCTCTTATCTTTAATAGAGGATAAAAAAGGTTGAATTCTTTAAGAAATCATATTCGCATTCGTAATCTTTTTTTTAATTTTTTTCGGTTGTGAACTCAGATATGAGAATGTGTCGAATACTAAATTTTGACATTCATATTTATATTCGGTCAAATCTGGTATCGACACTACAACAAAAGCGGTCTATAGCGACACTTTTAAATATAGGTATATGTCAAAAAAGTGCTGCTAGCTAAAATTAGCGACACTTTTAAAAAGTGTTGCTATATGTGGGGTCGCTAGGTATATAGTGACAGTTAAAAAGTGTCGCTATAACCTAAAAGAGTGCTGTTAATTTACCAACACTTATTTAAGCATTTAGCAACCGTCGAAACTCTATCTCGTTGGCTGCGGTGGCGGAGGAGGACGATCGTCTAGAATTTCAGTGGATTGAGTGAAGAGAGAAGAAAAGATGGTAATTAATTTTTCNTTTTTTTTTTTTTTTTTCTGTTTGTAATCGAGTCAAATGGACTGAGTGTGGTGGGTTGAGTATAGTAATCTTTTATTTTTGATTGGATTAAGCTTTATATTTAGGCATAAGTAAATATTTTTTTAAATTTTAGCATAAATAGGATACTTATTCAAAAGTGTTCCAAACATGTATTCCTATAACTTGTAGTGCGAATTTGATCGGAGTTTATCCAGACTGCTTCCACCCATAATCGATCACAAGTATATATGATAATGTCGACGGCAGGCAGCAGTACTATATGAGAGCAACCGATCGATCGATTTACGACGCTCAATAATGAGCATGCAAGTTGCGCAGCAGCTGACAGCGATTCATTTGGGCGGTGACGGTGCCGCCGCAGGCTGTCGTGATGTGGTGAAGTCGGTTAAGGTCATTTTTTTATGCTTGCAAGCGAAAGTGACGGTGACTTCGCGAGTACCCCACACACGCACGCATCTTAGACATACATGTACACATGCACCCCACTCTTCCACTAAGATTGTAACATTTTTTTTTTTTTTTTTTTTTTTTTTTGCTATTAACTAAATTTTGTGATGTGCTAAAAAAAAAAAAAAAATTTATATAGCTCTCTGTGCACATATAGAATAACAAATATATTTCTACAAAATTTAACTTTTCATATTTATTCTTATAAAAGCCTCGTGATATTCATGTTTGTTCATCTGATTTGTTATTTTTAATGCACTATTTATTTTTTAAAAGAAAATAAGTGAAATGATATTTTTGCCATTTCAAATATGTCAGTCTAAAAGTCCCAACTGTTAGAATTATGAAGAAATATTCTTCCAAAATTTTTCACTAGTCATCTTCTTTTTTTTTTACCATAACAAATAATATAAGAGAAGTAAAAAAGATTAATTTACCTTATTCACTAAACAGAATTAAGTATTTTATTTATGATTAACTATATTTTTCTAACGGATCTTAACAGCACGGGTATATTTAAAAATATTAGAATTTTTGAAGGAATAAATATGAAAAATTGAACTTGGTAGTAATATATCTATTATTCGATATGTTTACATAAAACTGCATGCAATTAACCTAAAAACAATTCACTAATTGAGAGTGACATATTACGGGACCAGCTCTCATTATTCCAACTCCTGAAAAAGTCCAAAAGCAATAAAGAATAGTAATGGCAAATATTTTCATACAAATTTAATTTCCAGCGAACAAAAACCCTAATTCTCAAAAACGCGCCTAAGACTAAAAAACACAAAGCGAAAGAGAAACTTTTCTTGTTGTTCGTTTGGCCATATTATAAAAATTAATAAATTAGTGTTGTTTGGAAATCAGGAAATTAATATAGAAAGGTCTTTTGAACTTTTGCTCTTTTTGTATATTAGGGTTTGAGATTTCATAATTTTGACAATTTAACCTTAAATATATTTTATTAAGAAATAATTATCTATATACCCTTCAAAACTTTTGAAATATCTCATATTTCCCTTTTTTTATTTCAAATATATCGTCGTATATTACTCCGTTGTCCAAAAATAACTTCGCTGTCAGTATCTATTAAGTCATAAAAAGAGATAAAAAATACCTCTTTTGCTCCTAGCTTAAGGATAAATAAGAAAAGTTGGTAACGGTAGAAAGATATATTTGAAAGATCAAAAAACTAATTTTATAGAGATATAAACAGTTGTTCCTAACAGTTTGATCACTGACAAAATTTAACTTTAAGAGTATATTTTAAAAAATTTGGTACGTTAAAAGGATAATTTTTTTATATTTGCTTTCTAAGAAGGGTAAATAAGAAAGTTTAAAATTTTTCAAGAATATATAAGTAATTTTCTCTTTTATTAAATTATTTCAATAAGTCCCTCTGCTTTACGTACTAGAGTTACTAATTATATAGCCCTTTTAGATCGGCTGTCGAACGCATAATCTTACAAGACTTCAAAATATAAAAAAAATCGGTCTTTTCTCCTCCATTTTTATAATTAATTACATATGACAATTGAAAAACAGATGAACCTAACTTTGATTTTTGTTACTTCTTTTATATGCTCGAATAGAAAAATTAAATCTTTTATGCTTTGAAGTTGCATAAGATTATATACAAGACATTTAGTTAAAACGACTACATAATTTGTATTTTCAATTGAATTACAGAAAATAGAAGCAAAACCATATAGACCAGAATATATAACTTTGATTTTATAGTGAATCTTATGAGTTCATGTTTAGGCCCCTCCCACAATTAAAGGAGAAATAAGAAGAGCATATATATATATATGTGAGGTCCACATAAACTTAGCCCCACTTTTTGTTGCCCTAGTTTCTCATTCAAATCTCTCTCTCCATAAATGATAAAATTGGATATATATATATATATATATAAACCATATATGAAACCACGTGGTTTGGCACATGCATGCATGTATACAACCCCACCTTCTACATATGGGGCACATGCTATATATCCATTTATGATATTGTGTGGAATGGATAAGCTTTCCCTCTCATGGACACCATGGCACCATATGCATACATAAACATGCATACATAAACATGTGCAAGGATATATTTTGATGGATAATTAGTCAATTACTCATTTTGGTTAAAATAAATTAAGTTTCTAAAGTAATGTAGAGTGTTGGTTTAATAATCAATCATTATTTGAGCTCTAGTTTCGACTAATGGGGAGTTAATGCGGAAGCATCGGGCGAATTCAAGAAACCAAATATTCTTTGCTAGATTCTTATTTTCACAAAAGTAAAAGAAAATTCAAAACTAGAACTTTAATCTTTGTGATCTTGATTTCTCAGTACAACAAAAGTTTGAATCGAATGATCAGATGACATGATCTAATGTAAAAAGATTTCGATTGTGCGTCGGATCAGATTGTCATGCCATTTTATATTTCGATCCTTAATTCTTAGATTTTTTTTTTTTTGTAGGAAAATGCATTACCAAATTTATATATATTCATATAAGAAGAAAAAAAAAGAACTAGAAGGGGTCCAAAAATCATTCTCAAGTATAACAGAATACATATAGAGATATGATCATGTATTCTCAAATTAATCCACGCAGGTTAATTTGGTACACTTATTATTATTATTATTATTAAGATTATTTGGTTAATGCTAACAATTTTAGTAACATTTTGTGTGGGACAAAATTAGTTTCCACACGTGAATTAAACACCACATTAGTTATACACATGTCCCCATTAATTAATAATTTCTCTAAATTAATTAAGTTAGAGGTAAAACCTACATGTGTAGCACTTGATGCGATGGTGTCATTTACTAGAACAATACTCATAATTAATTAATTAATTAATTAATTAATTAGATTAGGCACCGCTTTATTAATTTTCACTTCTTGGTCAAAGCGCTCGCACGTTGTACTACGTTTCACATGCATGTTTTGGTTGGCAATGTAGTACACATACATGTTAATTTGCCTAATATTTTGAAGTGTAAAATCAACTTTTAACGTCCCATTTGGATATTAGAATAAATTATTTAACATAAAAATGTTATCGTACGATTAAAAGCAAAGTGTTTTTGATTTTTGTCGTATGTTAATTATCTTATTCCGTAAAAAAATAAATTTCAAATAATATATGGTATTCCAGTATAGATATTTGATTATATTTTTTTCCAACAAATATCGGATCGTTGGCGCTAACCATTAATTTCAAAAGCTCAAGCTATTAGAAATACGCAACCAATTTACTTAAAATGTACAGATACAATGTTCACGGGTCTCAATTATGACTCGGTCCAACCAGCCTCACTCCACTTCGAACATGACTCGGCCCACCAAACCTTACGATATTTCGAATATAACTCGGCTCAATATGACCTCTTACTATAGAACAGGATACTAGCTCATGTAAGCTAACAATAAATACTATAACCTTCTTTAGTAAATTAGAAAAAAAAATGCCGACTAAGATCCATGTTTACGCACTCAAAGAAGGCCCAAGTGTAAGTTTTTATTTTAAATTCTAAACTTTCAAAAAATTTTCCAACTTTGTTCTTAAACTTTCAACAATATTTTATTTTAATTTTTATTTTAAAGTTAAAATTATTACATGCACCTAATTCATGTATATATCCGTATACCACGAATACATTGATATTTTTATCGGTCTTATATTATCAATTCAAAAATCTAATTTTTATAACCAGCAGAAAGAATTGTAGCTCAAATATGAGATGAAAAAAGAATCAACAAAGCTGTGCTAACTATGTACAGATGCAATGGGTGTAAGCAATAATTCAAAGATCCAATTTCTAGATTAAAAAAAAATTATAACTCGACGGGTGGTAGTATGTGTGAAACAATCGTGCTAACGGTTGCAAGGTCCATGACGTAAATTTTAATTAAATTGGAGGAAATTAATAATGCTAGAAATTTAGCGTGACTCGAATTCAAAATCTTTGCAATTTATCCAATTTCTGGAAAGAACAAATTAATAAACTAGCAAAAGAAAATTTGCCTTTTTTTTTTTAAGGTTAATTTCATAAAGCTTTCTATAAACATATTGAATAGCAAATATATTTCTACAAAGTTCAACTTTTCATTTTTATTCCTACAAAAGTTCAATGTTATTCATATTTGTTCCTCTGGTTTAATTGTTACCGTTTAGAGCACTGTTTATTTTTTTAACAGAATATAAATGAAATGATAATTTTGGCATTACAAATATGTCCCTCTAAAAGCCCCAACTGCATAATTATATAGAAATATCCTCCTAAAAATTTTCGATCGTTATCTTCTTCATTTATACCATCACAAGTAATATAAGAGGGAGAAACTGTCAATTTACCCATTCGCCAATTAGGGTTAAATATTTTATTTATGTTTAACTATATTTTTCTAACAGATCTTATCAGCCAGGACATATTTGTAAATGTTAGGACTCTTTCAAGAATAAATATAAAAAGTTGAACTTTGTAGAAATATATTTGTTATTCGATATGTTTATAGAGAGCTGTATACAATCAACCCATTTTTTTAAATGTTTTATTCTATCCCACCCACAAAGCCATGCACCCCTGGAAATTTAGGATTTCCTTACAAATATGTTGATGAAATTTTGTGGAAATTATTCTAAATGCTTTGTTTTTTTGCTGTGAATGATAAGATAAAGTGATTCCCATATAAGTTAAATTTGAATAGAGAAAAAAAACAAAAATAAAGGGATAAGAACAAGAAGAAAAACAACACAAGACAGGAAAAGGAATCCTAGGCAGGACCCAGAAACCTCTAGGCAAACAAAAGAGGGGAAAATTATACTAATCTTATGCTGTAAATATTAAAAAAAATCTATCATACGCTAATAATATGATAAACAATTAATTATATTAGAAACTTATGATTAGAGAATTGTACTTTTAGTATTACATATTTAATAGAAAAATGTTGCTATGTATACAATCCAAATGGGTTGTAATTCCTACATCCCTTGGATCCTACAACCCCTAGGGGTTGTAGGGTTTAATAATCTTTTTTGGGATTTGTTAAATAATGAGATGCACTCCTTTATTTAATTAATATAAGGATAAACTTCAATTTGTTCTACTACGGTTTGACATATCTATAATTCACGACTCTGTGATTCAAAAGTTATACTTAATTATCTTATAATTTTATTTTTATTTTACTACATATTCTATATTAAATATGATAGTAAAGTAATATTTTTTTTTTGAATCACGAGATAGTGAAGTGCAGATTATAAGATGATAAAATGCTATATTATACCGTATTATAGTTAATTTGCAAAAAATAAATGCAGATCATAAGATGATAAAATGCTATATTGTACTGCATTATAGTTAATTTGCAAAAAATAATATAGTATAGCTTTTTAAATTACAAAATAATTAACTAAGTGAAAATGCATAAACCGCAAGAGGGTAAATTGATGTTTAAACTTTATATAGACTTGTTATAAAAGTTTCTTTTAAAAAAAAAAACTTTATTTTTGGGGTCAAATGTATAGAGAACCCGTGAACTTTTAGCTTTTTTGCAAAAAGTGCCTAAGCTTTTAATTTTGACAATTATATTTTCTAAACTTTATCAAATAGTCCAATAAGCGCCTCTTCTTAATTAAAGTTATCAATGACCGAATTGTTTTTCTCATATACATATTGCATATAGTTTTATAAAGCTTTAAAATACATATAATTTTATTATTATTTTTTCTAATATGTAAAAGAAAGCAATTAAAATCAAAGTTTGATTCAACATATTGTTCGTTCGTCATGCTTAATTATAAAAATTAAAAGAAAAAAATAAGTTTCTTTATCTTTTAATAGGATCATGCGCACGACGTCTGATCAAAATTACTACATAATAGTTAAGTTCATTTGAGAAGACTATTGAACTATGTGATGAAGTTTAGAAAATATAATTATCAAAATTGAACGTTCAGACGTCTATTTGTAAACAAGCTAAAGTTCAAGGATCTCTATTCATTTTACTTT
The DNA here is from genome assembly GCF_001540865.1 of Ananas comosus. Classification (NCBI taxonomy): domain Eukaryota; kingdom Viridiplantae; phylum Streptophyta; class Magnoliopsida; order Poales; family Bromeliaceae; genus Ananas; species Ananas comosus. Next base: position 2,897,189 of record NC_033628.1, read on the forward strand.
TTTTTTTCATAGGATCCTTTACAAAATATGGAGTTAGGGAGATTATGAAAAGTGGCTACTCATGTTAATTAAGTTGCAAAAAGAAAAGTTGCAGGAGAACAAAAAAAAAAAAAAGGTTACTAATTAGACCATTTTTATTGGGATTAATTTTGGAAGCCATTTGCAAGGTGTGTTTTTGTGAATGAAAATATTGGCATTTGAAGATTCATTATACAACTTCATTTGAACTACTAAAGTATTATTTAAACAGTGATTAAAAATTTATTATAATTAAAATATTTTTTAATTTATAGTTGTCAAAACTATTTGCAATTCTAATGTTAGGACATGTGGATGAGGTGGGGGTGAGTCAATGGTTTGGAATCCCAATTAATGAACTTCCAAGTGTACTGTAAAAATTAAGCTACTGATCTAAACAAAATAAAAAATAAATTATAGAATAGAATGTAAGAACCAAGAAAATATGATTAAACAATCAATATATAATAAACTTATATATGTAGAGAGAGAGAGAGGGAGCAGAACTGTTGTGCTCTTAGTAGTATGGAGCTCTCTATACTTCTAAGTCATTTTTTATAATAGAACTTTCGAATCGACGATCGAATCCGGGAGATCGACTTGATCAAGCATATTTAAAGTATGTAAGAAATAAATTTTACATTTTTTCGATATCTTTTACCTAGCTAGTGATTGAAATGGTTCAAAATTAACGGCTGAAAATAAAGATACCATAAAGAGTGATGATTGGCTTGTGTGCTTTTAGAAGTACGAAGGCCTCCATGCTATCAAATTATGAATGATGGATGACCTGCTTGCTCTCTTAAACTTGATTTAAAGTAATTTGAAGTATTTAAAATAAATTTTATAATTTCTTAATATTATTTATCTGTTGATTGAAAGAATTTAAAATAAGTATTGAAAACAACTTTATAACACGGAGGTCCCTGTGCTTCTAAAAATATAAAAGTCCAACTCTATATAATAATAATAATAATAAATGCGTGGCCTACAACTAGTAAGTAATCAAAACTAATTAATACTGGTGAGTTTGAAATGCAAAACTAATACTGATGATTAAGAGACAGCTCATATAATTGATATTTTTTACTTCCGACACATATATATACACTACAACAGAATTAGGTTATAGGGACACATGTTTAGGACACTTTTGAGTAAGTGTCCCATTTATGCTAAAACTTAAAGAAACATCTACTAATGCCTAAATATAAAGCCCAATTCAACCAAAAATAAAAGATTACTCTACTCAACCCACCACACCCAGTCCATTTGGCCCGATTACAAATAAAAAAGAAAAAAAAAAGAAAAATCAATTACCATATTTTCTTCTCTCTTCACTCAATCCACTGAAATTCTAGACGAAGAGTCATTCCTGTCGTCCTCCTCCGCCACCGCAACCAACGAAATAGAGTTTCGGCGGTTGCTAAATGCTTAAATAAGTTGTTGGTAAATTAGGAGCACTCTTTTAGGTTATAGCGACATTCTTTAACTGTCACTATATACCTAGCGACCCCACATATAGCAACACTTTTTAAAAGTGTCGGTAATTTTAGCTAGCAGCACTTTTTTGACATGTACCTATATTTAAAAGTGTCGCTATAGACCGTTTTTGTTGTAGTGATATCATTAATCTTCAATAATGATTCTTTAATTATAGAACGGAAACAACGAATACTACCAGGGATGTTCGAATTTGATGATTCATGCTTCAAACTTCGTGCTACAAACTAAATGTTTCAGAAAATAAAAATAATATAAAGTAATATAAAAATATAATAAAAAAACTAAAATCGTATCCTATATATCTACAATTAAAATGGCCACGTCTTAAATTGTCTTCATTAGTTAATTGATGATTTGGATTTGACGTTAACTTATATCAAATAAGATCTTCTTTTCTTATTTTAATGCAATAACAAGAAGTGTATGCATGTGGAAATATAACTAATTAATGAGCATCCAAAGTTAACAAAATGGCTAGATAAATTGATTTGCTTGAGAGGATACTAATTTATTATGGTAAAAAGAAAATCTAATATATAATTTCTATTTTAGAATTTATAAAAATTTATTTTCTAATTTTGGATATCATAAAAACTTGTTATGTGGATGGTTCTAGGGGCTATGAAATGCCATTTTATTATTTCAAAAGTTTTGGATGGGGACAAGTGAAGAGCATCAATAGTTGCTAAAAACCAATATATATATAAGAATAAGTTATGGATAAATTACTTAAACCCTTGAAGGAATAAATTAGTGATTAATGATTGTAGACTAATTAGAGGGATTCATAATTAATTATGCTAATGAGTACAATTAATAGCTGAGTTGGTTTCACATTTTATTTTATTTTATTTTATTTTTTTGGATGTTATCACCACAAGAGGTTTCCAGAAACAAATTAAGATGTACATTGTCATCTCTTTTAGCCCTATCATTCCTTAACACACAACACCTTTCATAGATGATGTGTCCATTTCTCATTGGTTAGCTAACTCTAAATAGGGTTAATAGAATTTCCATCAATAATTTTTGCATTTAAGTTCATAATAATTTTTTTAATAATAATTAAGTTAAGTTTCTAGCTTTTAGAAATAGTCACCTGCCAAGATTTAATACTGATAATGCTAAAATATTATTTGGTGCTGATGCAGCATTTTTCATTAGAGTCAATAATTATTAATGATTTATATCTAATTTAAAAAAGTGAAAATTTTAAGGACTAAAGTAAATAATTGGGTAAAAGCTTTTGATACCAATGGTTTATTTAACTCCAAGTTTTTAAAAAGTTTCTAAACTTTATTACTATTTTTTAATTGAAACCCCTCCATTTTGACTTAGAAAAAGTGACCAACTTTAAGTAAATAATTTAAGGATTTTATTTTTCACTATTTTTTCCATAATTTGACTTCGGCGTGAGATCATTCACTAAAGCCAATTATGCTATTTTTGATAGTTCGAGATTCAACGAAAAATAAAATTATGATGAGCCAAACAATAAAAAATTAACATTTATTGTCGAACACAACTTTACCCGCTCTCATCAAATTAAGAATGTTGTCTCATCAAAAGTTAACATTAACTATAAGGAGGGTTATTTGAGAATGGCCTATAGGTGAGTGGTCTCCATTCATTTGGGGAAATACATAGAAGTAAAAAAACATAAAAAATTTATTCGAATTTTGGGCTATTTTTAATCGGATATTCGATCTTTAAAAATTTTGATTTTACAGCCCAATCTTTCAATTCGTTTGATTTAAATTAGCCAACAATATTTTAACTTTAAAATTTAAACTACTTATTTATTTTAATAATTATTTATTTTAATAAATTTACAGTTACAAAAATTACATAAAATATACTAATTAAATCTGTAAAGATAAATGAAGCATTTAAATATTGAAGTCAAAGTGCCGTTGACTGACTCAACCCAAACAAATTATAAGATTGGGTAATTAATCAAAATTTTAAAAGATCGGATAACTAGTTCAAAATAGTCCATAATTTAAATAAATTCGATACAATTTTACCTAAATAAAAAAATTTTATAATAGCTTTAATTATGCCTATAATCTAGAGAATACCGTCGGATCATTAGCGCTACCCATTAATTTAAAAAACTCGAATTTTTTTTTCTTTTGAGAGATAGGTAGCATGCTACCCGCTTCGTTTATTTCATTTAGAAATAAACTTAGCTGGAAATGTGAATGAACTAGGATTTAAACTTGGGTCTCGGATACCAACCATCAAGCCATTTGCCACTTACTCTAGGGATAGTTGGTTAAAAAAAAAAAAAAAAAAAAAAAACTCGAATTGTTAGAAGTATACGAGCAATTTATTTAAAATATATAGACTGGATTATGATTCAGCCCAATAAGCCTCACGCCACATTTTCGAACATGACTTGGTCTATATCAATCTTCTGTTATTTACAAAATGATTTGATCCAATATGATCTTCCGTCGCATGGCAGAATACTGATCTCTTTAAACCAACCGGTTCCTCTTTCTCTTTCTCTGTACATTTTTACCGGTAAATAATTTTTTTTTAAAAAAACTGGTTTGATTATCAAAGAATGGTGTTTGGTACAACAACCGGAGCAGCGGATCCCGGAGCAGGAACAGCACATCACGAGTGTCAGCCCCGCTCCTCCTCCCAATCCACAGAGACCACGAGCGCTGTCGCCAATCAGGGTGGGACACGTGGCGCTCGGACAGCGCTCTGGCGGGGATGCTGAGCTGTCATCGGCGCCAAAATGGCGCGAACGACGAGGAAACCTTATCTCTCTAATAATTCGCACCCCCTCCCCCTCTCTTTCCCTTTTTTTTTTTTTTTTTAGTTTTTCCTTTTTTTTAATTTCCGAAAGCGAATTGACGAAAATACCCTCCTCCCCCAATTTTTTTTAATTTTGAAAAAAAAAATCCCCACGATTCTCACGTCCAACTACCCGCCACCGGTTACCGGCTACTCCCGGTCGCCGGTCTCCCTCGCGCGGGTATTTATACGTAGACAGCTACCTCTATTCTCTTCAATTCCTCTATTCTCTTCAATTCCACCTGCAGTAGTTGCGGTAAACGTTCTTTTTTTTTTTTCTTTTTTAGGAGAGGGTTGTCTGCATAGAGTAGAGGAGAGGAGAGGATACAGAAATGCCGATCTCTCGGATCGCAATCGGGAGCTACGATGAGGCGTACCACCCGGGCGCCCTCAAGGCGGCGCTCGCCGAGTTCATCTCCACCCTCATCTTCGTCTTCGCCGGCCAGGGCTCCGGCATGGCCTTCAGTACGTCCCCATCCTCCTCCTGCTCCTTAACTAATTCGTACTACTTATTTTCTATTATTACTGATGTGCTGATTTATACTGTAAACACGCTTACTTGCATGTCGACATATGTATACCGCCATGACCAAGCAGCAGCGTGCAAACCCATATTTTTGGGGTATATATATAAATAGCAGTTTTTACAGTAGTTATATAAAGCCAAGCATGAAGCTCCTAAATTAGTTAAACGTGTAATTATAACTTGGTGTGACTCTCAAGCGAAGCGTGTGCTAACTCTTTTTTAAAAAACTTATTGTTATTTTTAAAATTATGTAAAAATCATTAATTTTGGTTATTTATTTATTTATTTATTTTTGGTGAGATATATATATACAAGTAGCTAGCTTAATAATTTGTTCGCTTGTTCTTCATGTAAGCCCATTTTCTTTTTTTTCGTTTTTGTTTTTCATTTTTTTGTTTTTTTTTTTTTTTGTCGGTACGTTTTGCGGAGCTAGTGACTGGCTGAAGTGTTAACAGGCACTCTATATATGTTGGAATCTAGTGTGCCTACGTCATTTTCCCTTGAGAAATTTCACAAATTTTAACAATAAGAAAAATAAAAAAGATTGTTGAAAAATACATTATTCTTCATATTTGGATGAATCCCAAAGATTTACAATATATATATATATATATATATAATATAATAAAATTAGTACATATAGCAGTTGCTTAAATATAAAAAAATAAAAAAATTGTCTTGAGGTCCGTGTACAACGTTTTTTTTTTTTTTTTCAAAAATAAGTAGCATACTATTTATTTTATTTAGAAATTTCTAAATTTTAGCTGAAAATGTGAATCAATTAGGATTCGAACTTGAGATCTCAGTACCGACCATAACCTTTTTGCCACTTGCTCTAGGCACGGTCGGTATGGTAGTTGTTTCATATAATTTAACGGGTATTCTGATGGGCGGCTGCAGGCAAACTAACGGGCGGGGGTGCGACGACGCCGGCGGGGCTGATCGCGGCGGCGATCGCGCACGGGTTCGGGCTGTTCGTGGCGGTGTCGGTGGGCGCGAACATCTCGGGCGGGCACGTGAACCCGGCGGTGACGTTCGGGGCGTTCGTGGGGGGGAACATCACGCTGCTGCGCGGCGTGCTGTACTGGATCGCGCAGCTGCTGGGGTCGACGGTGGCCTGCCTGCTGCTGCGCTTCTCGACGGGCGGGCTGGCCACGGGGACCTTCGGGCTGTCGGGCGTGGGCGCGGGGGAGGCGCTGGTGATGGAGATCGTCATGACCTTCGGCCTCGTCTACACCGTCTACGCCACGGCCATCGACCCCAAGCGGGGCAGCCTCGGCACCATCGCCCCGATCGCCATCGGCTTCATAGTCGGCGCCAACATCCTCCTGGGCGGCGCCTTCACGGGGGCGTCCATGAACCCGGCCGTGTCCTTCGGGCCCGCGCTCGTCAGCTGGTCCTGGGCCTACCAGTGGGTCTACTGGGTCGGCCCGCTCATTGGCGGCGCCATCGCCGCCATCGTCTACGACGTCTTCTTCATCACCCCCAACTACGAGCAGATCCCCCCGCCCGACTACTGATCATCGATCATCACCCCACAGCCCCCAGCCAAGCCGCCTCCTTTCCATGCATAAAATTCTCGATCCTTGCATGCAGTACTCGTCGTTAATTTCCTGTTTTTTCTTAATGAATCTATCTCGTGCATGGTTTAATTCTGTTGTTCGATCGGTGGTGGTGGTGTATTGATTTCGAGTCTTTCTTTCTCAGTCATCTTCTTTTATTTCCGATCGATCATTCGTGGTCGTCGTCGATGTCGTCTACTCCTGCTCTTTGTTCATAATGCTGAGTTGAGTTTCTGCTGCTGCTTCTGTTGAACCTTGGAAAAAAGAGCTTTAAAAAAAAAGAGTTTTTTTTCTCACTCTCTCTCTCTCTCTCTCTCCTCTGTTTTTTCTTTTTTTTTTCCCCATTGAGTATCATAATAATAATAATAATAATAATATTATTATTATTATTATTAGGTTAAATTAAAGAAAAATTTATTATAAATATTTAATTTTTTTATTTTTTTATTCTAATTTTTAAAAATTTATATTCTACCTCTCAACATTTCAAGTTATTGTCCTTCAAAATAATAAAAATATATAAAAAATTACTTTTTTATATAAAAAAAGATTATTTGATTATTTTGACCTCTCTGTTTTAACATCGTAAAAATATTTTTAAAATTTTTAAAAAATAAAATATAAATTTTTAAAAAATAAAAAAATAAAAAAATAAATATTTATAAGAATTTTTTTTTATAATTTAATCTTATTATCATTATTGAAAGGAAACCATATTTGGTTATTATTATTATTTAGAGCATTGCTAGATCTATTACAGCTAGTCCATCTCAGGACTAGTTTTGTTTTTTACACTTTTTTTTGTCAGGTTAAATGCATACACCCCCAAAACTTTAGCCCCTTTGGAAACTGATTTTTTTGAACTTTTTTCTATTTGATTTACACTCACACAATTTATAATTTTAAATAAGTTTGAAATTATGCATTAGAATAGCACTATTCCATCAAAATGGTGGAATAGCAAATTTCTCGCTATTTCGAAATAACCATGTTGATACCAAAAAATTAACACACGCCGACCTAACCCACGTATGAGTCAAATAAATAAGGACACGTGGTGCATCAGGAGTCGACAATAAGGCGCCTGAAGGTCAAGAGCATTTAGACGGGAACGGTCGAGAAATGAGGTGTAACTTCCATGAGAAGTGGGGTGTAACTTCTAAGATCATGTCTACACCACTTCCCCCACTACTAAAAACCGACCAATAATGTGGGCTGAGAAGACATCACTATAAATAGTAACTTCAAAGACTGTAATATGGGTCTTTCTCCCCCTTGAACGGGAAGACTACCGCATTTTCAATACTTTTCTTTCCTACACTTATCGTTTTCTAGGAGTAGTTTACATGTAATTATTTTTATCCGCATTTACTGCTTTTATAGGAGTAGTTTTAAAGTTAGATCTCTGGAGTTTGTATACCCCACAGGCACACTCTGTTGTAATCTAGATTTTCAGAGTCTGTATGCCTTTCAGGCACACTCTGCTTTATTAATATATAAAGACATTCGGCTCTTTCAACGGATCAGTCACTGTGTATTCCATATATTCAGCTCATCAGCCGACCCAAAATCTTGTGCATTCTGTACATTCGGCTCTTCTAGCCGAACCGAGTCTATAGTAAAGGTCTTCGAACTCGGCTGATCCGATCCCTCGTCAGCCGAATCGCTTGATCCAGTCAAAGGGCGCAAACTTCGAGGGTCACCATCCGAAGCCGTTTTTCATCCTGACACGCTCCCCGATGAGGATCTTTGACCGAATAAAGAGTTAGAGAATTCGGCTAGCAACAAACCGGGAATAGCAAGATTTGATCGGAATAAAATATTCCTGCCAAATTTCATCCTGTTTGGCGGAATAGCGGGAATAACTTTTGTTATCCCCGCTTATCCTCCGAACCAAACGGGGCCTTAGAGATTCTATTACAACCAAATACTCGCAAGAGATGCATGTTCTTAAGAATTATTTTATAAAAAAGAAAAGCTAAATTACAAAAAATCCTCCTGTAATAACCCGCTTTTTCACTTTTCCCCCCTGACATTTAAAAACCTACACTTTGCCCCCCTGTAAAATGAAAAATGTTCACAGGGGAGTTACGGTGTGTAAAATGACCATTTTGGCCCTCGCCATTGTCGTCTTCTTCCCCATCTTCCTCAGCCGCCCCTTCGTTTGGCCGCGATTCCCACCTCAATCGGCCGCGATTTCTCTCCATTTTCTTCTCCACCTGCTCCCCTTCTCCTCCTGCACCCTCGCCGCCCTCGATTTCGCCGACATTAGGAGAAAACCGAGGTGGGCGACGGTAGGAGAAGGGCAAAGAAGGCGAAGGCGAGGCGGCAGAGGATGGCGAAGGGGATGTGGGTGAGGGCGAGGCAGTGGAGGACGGCGAGGCGGCTAGGCGGCGAGGCGGCGAGGCGGCGGCGAGGTCGCGAGCCGGAGGGAGGCGAAGCAACAGGGAGATGGTGGAGGAGTATTTTCAGCATAAAAATATATTTTTTAACGTAACCCTAATGGTAGGGGGTGAAGTGCACATTTTTTATTTTACAGGGGGGCCAAGTGTAGGTTTTTAAATGTCAGGGAGGAAAAGTGAAAAAACGAGTTATTATAAGGGGGTTTTCTGTAATTTAGCCAAAAAGAAATGATATTCATCTCTCGTAAGCGTTAGATATATTCCAACAAAAATTACAAAATTACTTAAGAAAGATCTAATTCAGATATCTAAATCAAAAGATCTAGAAAAAGTGTAAATCAAAAAAATGTAAATCAAATAAAAAAAATTTAGAGGATCAATTTCGAAGCAGGTTAAAGTTAAGGAGTGTCTATACATTATAATCTTATTAAGGGATAATATCTATCTAATATACTTTTCGAAACTTTAAAAATATTTAATATATTCCTAGTTGATCAAAATACTCTTATTAATTTTAAAAATTTTCTCCAAATATCTTCAAACTCTTAGAGTTTACTACTTGAATTTGATGTTTGCACAAATTTCATCAAATTTTAGATTTATTTTATTAAGTAAGATCCATAAAATTTCATCAATTTTTCTTAGAATTTAATGTTTGCACACATTTTTAATGTTTTCACACATTTTTCTTTACATGTTTCTGCCTCATTTTCATTACCGTCAATTTTTTTTTGAAAAAAATGATAAAATTAATAACAACAAAAAAAAAGAGAAACTACTACAGCTCCTTAAAGTGGCCGACCAACACTCGAGTTATAATTAGTAAAGATATTCGTACATATTGACTTGTTCAACTCTGTCCTATTTTTAATTTGATGAACTACACCTAATGAATGAGGACACTTTTTTTTTGTTTTTGTTTTGCTTTTTTTTTTTTTTTTTTTTTTTTTTAATTGACACATGGGGACACAAATAGAGCTAAAGGTGTCCGGAGTGTACTAGCAAATAAAAAGGTAAAAATTTAATAGGGATATTAAATTTTCTTTATTTAAATGTTTGTATTATTACCCTAATTAATCATTAAAAAAAAACTAATATAAGGACGCTTTTTAGACCACGTAATATAACAAATATTGACGCTTCAAAAAGCGTCGTCATATAAACCCTCCATTATATCAAATAATTTATTAAATAATAAATTTTACTATTATTTTTAGTTTTTCGACGTTTTAAAGCGTCAGAATTTTTAAAAATTCTGACATTTCACGGTATCAAAATATATTTTATTGGCGCTTTGTAGTAACCCTGGAATTCAGCATTTGAGACTTGTCGACAGCTTTGGAGAGTGTCGAGACAAGTCCGAGTACTATTGGTACGAAATAGACGCAAACTGGACTCAGCGGGACGCGAGAGTAGGAAGTTAGCATTGTAATCTGCAAATCGCAGATTTTCAGCAATTGGTACCGGTACCACACAGGGGCGTATCGGTACCCAGTGCATTTTTCTGCACAGACTGCTCTCAGGTCGGCTATTCTACTGCGTGGTACCGGTACAGCATTGGTTTGGTACCAGTACACCAGGGTAAGTGAGGGGCTGTTTGTTCTTTTGGCTGCCTCGTTGTTCTCATCCTTACCTACTTCCTTATATATATGTGGGAGAGCTGAGAGGAAAGTTTCTTGCTGTTCTTCTTCTCCTCTCTCTCTCTAGCTTGGACCGTACGTGGAGAAGCTCTCGGGTTGAGTCGGATTGACGCCGACGTCGCGCCGCGGTGCCGTTCGAGCGTGCGTTCGTCGTGGTAGGGGAGGCCGGGCGAGCGTGTGGTTCCGCTTCTGTTGACTTCTCGCCGTAGTTAGACGCACTTTCGAGGTGGGTCAAAATGATGCTTACCGAATTCTACGGGTTTCCTTCTAATTCTATATATGTCGACAGCATGTGTTTTTAGCTTTGTTTAGTACATGGTTTAGCTCGATTTTCGGAACTGCATGCTTTTAAATGTGAATTGGAGCTTAGAAAAATTAGCTAAATTATACATGTTGGACTTGAATTTGACTTTGCAGAAAACTGACGTTTCTACACCGTCATTTGATCAAACTACCAGATTCAGCTCTATGAGCCGTAGCTTGTTTGTATCGCCGCAGTTTGTGGGCGGTGGATATCCAGAATAGTGTAGAATAATATTACGCTCGTGCTGGGATGCCGAGCTTAGTTTTACAGTATTGTTTAGACTGTTCCAGATTGTCGGGTGTCGTTGGGGTTGATGGTGGACCCAGATCGCTGTTTTTGCATCAGATTGTGGCGAGGGCACGTGTGTTTTGGTTGTTAGACCCTGTTATTTGACTATAGCCTGTGAGAGAAGGATTGAGCTCGACAGAGACACGCTTGCATACTCTGTTGGGTAGCGCCCACGAGTGCCACTCCAGAATCGGGCTTTGTGCGTTTGCGTTGGTGTCGTTGTGTCCTGATTGGACTTGATCTCCATTGACGACCTGGTTGGTGTCAGATAGTGTAACTTCGACAGGTGGGACGGGTGTGTTCATAGTCCCTAGTGAGATTGGGTTAGGATTTACATTTTCTACAGATTGTTGTGTTAGAGTATGATAATATAGTGGCATTTAGCTGTAGATTTGTTTCAACTTTTCTTACTATCCCTGCTTACTTTTGTAGAGTTAGTGGGTGAACCGTTGAGATCGGTAGCGGTACCCACTGAGGACTACTTTTTTTTGCAGTAGTTCTCACATCCAGTTGTTGAAATCTTTTGTAGAGCCTTCTTCTTCGGCTGCTGCTGCTGCTGCTGAGTCTGATCGTGGAAAGGGTGTTGCGAGTTAGAGCCCTTCCTAACGAGTTGCTGAGCTAGAGAAGTACCAGTTACAGATAGTTGTAGTTTTTGAGTTTTTACACATACTGTGTTGTATCTCGCTGGAGCGAGCTTTTTGTACACCTGGATTCGATGTATGTATAGTGAACTTTTGTTTTATTTTTATTCTCTTTTAGCAGCCTATACTACTGGTTGTAGTATTGTATGATTACAGATACAGCTATCGCTTCGTATACAGGAAAAATTCCTTTGTATACGGTGAATTTGTCAGCGTGCCCGGAGAAACGAGTAATCCGGGGCGTAACACGCTTGGTATAAGTGTCGGTTTATACGTGACGACTCTTAATTTGCTGACGCTTTCAAAAGTGATTGTAGATTATATTGGGATATTTTTAACCATTGTTAAATATTAAAAAAAATGTGTCCTTAAATGTAATTATATTTTTGTAGTAATTTAGTATAAAATGAATCTAAACATAAATTTATATGAATGTAAAAAGTATGTGAAACTAATTCACCGATCGAGAGAGTTTAGGACTGTCTCCTGTAGAATTGAGCTAGAATACTTTTAGAATTATCACCCCTTTGGTGCTATTAGGTTTTTAGCCCTTGGATCTACTCCTTGATTACTAATAACCCTTAAATCAAACACTATTCCACATACCACCACCTACCACCACTTAGCACTCTTATCTCAACCTTACATCCATCCATCTAATGGCTAAAAACTCAAAAGTACCACCTTTATGGTGCTTTTGAGAGTATTCTAGCTCTACTCGTCTCCTGTAACATATTATATAATTTCACTTATATTAACATTCTCTTTGAACCGAAAAAAAAAAAAAAAATCATTTTGTTCGTTGTTTGGATGTTCCAAAGAGAGAGAGAGAGAGAAAAGAAACCAAAAAAAAAAAAAAAAGATAACTGGGTTATCTTCCTTACTTCCTATCCAAAATCAAAAAGAGAATATATATATATAAATATATATATATAAAGAGAGAGAGAGAGAGAGAGAGAGGAAGAGAGAGAGAGAGGAGAGCTAGACTCCTATGCTTTTGAAAAGTACGGAGGCCTCCGTACTTGTAAGTTTTTTCAATGATGGGACCATCTGATTGGCGATCGGTTCCGTTAAACATGATCTACGCTATTGGAACTATTTAGAAACAAATTTCAATAATTTTTTGACTTCGTTTGCTAGTGAACGAGTAGCCTCAAATGAACGGCTGAAAATAAAAATCTCATAAAAAACAGTGATAAATGACTCAAATTTCAAATCGAAGTAATTGTTCTTGCTCTTGATATTAAGTAGAATTTTCTATTAAAATTTCATATAATTTGGATATCTTCTACACCGTTGAACTTAAAAACGTGCCACATCGGCCGTTAAAATAGTCATTTTTTGAGACCATGTGATCGCTTGTAAAATGATGTCGAAAAATTTTGAAATTTGGTTTCTAGATAGTTCCAATAGCATAAATTTTGCCTAACAGAGCCGATCATCGAATTGGATGTCCTATCATCGAAAACAACTTATAATACGGAGGCCTCCGTACTTTTGAAAGCACGGGAGACTCTAATATATATATATATATATATATATATATATATATATATATATATATATATATATATATATATATATATAATTGGGCTCCTATGCTTTTAAAAGTACCAAGTTATTGGTGCTCGTAAGTTTTTGGCCTTTAGATTAATGCATGTGCGGTTAGGATGATGTGGGCCCCCTAGGGTTGAGTGGGTGGTTGGTTGAATAGTATAATCTAACGGATAAAAATGATTAAAGGCAGAGATCTAACGGTAAAAAATTTGCAAGCACCAAATGCTTGGTGCTTTTACAAGCACCATAGCCGGACTCTATATATATATAGAGCTAGGCTCCTACACTTTCGAAAGTACGGGACTTCCGTACTTGTAAGTTGTTTTCGATGATGGGACATCCAATTTGGCGATCGGTTCCGTTAAACTTGATCTACGCTATTGGAACTATTTAGAAACCAAATTTTATAATATTTTGACTTCGTTTGTCTAGTGAACGAGTAGCCTCAAAATGAACGGCTGAAAATAAAAATCTCATAAAAAATAGTGATAAAGAACTCAAATTTTAAATCGTAAGTATTGATCTTGCTACTGATGTTAAGTAGAATTTTCTATTAAATTTTTATGTAATTTGAAAACTTTTACACCGTGAACATAAAAACGTGCCACATCGGCCGTTAAAATAGTTATTTTGGAGACCTTTTGATCACTTGGTAAATGATGTAAAAAAATTATAAAATTTGGTTTCTAGATATATAGTTACAATAGGGTAGATTATACTTAACGGAGCCGATCATCGAATCGGATGTCCTATTATCGAAAACAACTTACAAGCACGAAGGTCTCCATACTTTCGAAAGTACAGAAGACTTTCTATATATATATATATATATATATATATATATAGAATTAGGCTGGAATACTATTAATAGTAAAATGCTCTTTTTACTATCAAGTTTTTAACCCTTGGATGAAAAATTGTAAGGTCAAGATGATATTAGTCGGTTAGAGTTGAGTGGTCCCTTAGGGTTGAGTGGTCCCCACTGGGTTATAGTATTTAATCCAATGGTTAGAAATAATGAAAAGAGTTGATCCAAAGGCTAAAAAACTGGTAGCAACAATGAAATTTTGCTACTAATAGTAGCCCAGTCCAACTCTATATATATATATATATATATAATGAGGCTATTATGCTTCTGGAAGCACGGAGCCTTGCCGTCGTTTTCTGGTTGATGTTGCGCTTTTCGAATCGTCGATCGGCTCCGTGTAAACTTGAATTTAGAGTATTTGAAGTATCGTAAAAATAAATTTTGCAATTTTGCGATATCATATTGCATCAGTGAACTAAGGGGCTCAAAATCAACGGCTGAAAAAGTAAAAATCTTACAAAACATGATAATATTGACATTAAAATTTTAGATCAAAGATATTGATCTTGTTTATATAGATATAAAGAATTCTATCAAACAATTTCACAAGTGATTGATATTTCTAGATCGTTAAACTTGCACAAACGGCTCACAGCACACGGCCATTAAATTATTGATTTTTGAGTCCCTTCGATCACATAGGTAAAATGATATCGAAAAATCATAAAATTTATTTTCAGGTATTTTCAAATATTCTAGATCAAGTTTAAACGGAGCCGAATCGACGATTCGAAAGTCGCAATATCGAAAACGACCTGTGAGTACGAAAGGCTCCGGGTCCAGAAGCATAGTAACATCACTCCTATAATATATACTAAATACATATATACTATTGTATCATCCTATTAAGCTAGAGCATCGACAATGTTGCATAAAATACAGATCACATAATTGCATGCGCGATGATCAATGATTTGTGTCAAGTTATTATTATTTATTATTATTATTAATTATTATAATATTTATTATTATTATATATTATTATTTAAAAGTATATTATCTGTTTTGTTTTTATAAAATAAATTTAGTTGATGTTTTTTTGTTTTTTTGTTAGTGACTTTTCTTAATCCGAGGCAAATTTATGTTATATAATTAACAGATATACTTAATCCAGAAGCAATAAATGATTGTCACGCGAGTAATAATGAGATAGGAAAGTAAATCAACAATTGAGAGCAATTATTAACTTTCGGAAGTATATAATAAATAAATAATAAAATAAATATATAAATATATATATATATATATATATATATATAATATAATATATATATATATATATATATATATATATATATATTTGGAACCATTAACATATATACTTGAATGCAATTATTATTAGAATTATTATCAGTTAGTTTTTGACAATATCCATAATCGAACCAAAATCGCCAATTTCAGTTTATTTTGGTTCGATTTTAATTATATATAATTTTAAAATTTTACAATAAAACGTTTTAATTTATTTTTAAATTGAAAACTTAAAATATCAACTCATAATATATATTTTCATATGCTTTTGTGTGTATATATATATATATGTACGTACCTAATGAGTGTGTGTACTAATATTTAATACAAAGCTATCATTTGATACACCAAGTAATTGAAACCCAAAAATCATCTGATTAATTAAAAATTAAACAAATTAACTGGTACATCATATATTCAAACTATTTTTAAAAATTCAAGTATTCAAACTTACAAGCAAAATCAAAACCAAACTTAAATTTTAAATTTGGTCATTTTAATTTATCTTATAATTCAAATCGAACTGAATCACACCACCACAAACCGATTAATCTACAAATCAAAATATTGCGCGGATATTATTTTAAAAAATAATCTTTTTGATGTATTTTTTGTTCATTTTTGTTTAAACAATAGGCGTTTAATTTTGCGTGACACATTTTATTTTGGTTTCTTAAACATAATTTATACGTTGTAGCAATTTAATGGTTGTAAATTTTGTAATTTTTCTCACAAAAATGAGCTACTGTTGCAGTCGCATTCATGAAAATTTAGTTTTACATCATTTTCTCAAAATAAAGTTTTAGGATTTAGGAATCTTTCATACAATGAGAGCTATGTTTAGGGAGGGAAAAAAAAGTAACTAATATATATACTCAATTATATCATCCTTTAACATCTTATTTGTTATCTTTTTTTCTTTTTTTTTTTGAGGTGAATATTAACTCACTAGAACCTGCTAAATAATTCAAGCATATGTCATAAGAAAAAAAAAACAAAGTGGTCTCTTTCTTTTAGCTTTCACTTGTGAATCAGGACTTGTCCAACCAACCAAGGGAGAGAGTGATGAGAATTAACCAAACTCTTGCTTCAATTTACCATTTATTTTGTGATGATTTTATACACTGAAAAAGCCAGAAAAGTATTTACTTTATACCATTCAAATTCTTCATGTTTATGCAAAAAAAATTTTGTCTAAATTCTTGTTGGATCATTGGTACTAAATATTAATCTCAAAAACTCGAGCTGTTAAAAAAATACAACAAATTTATTTAAAACGTACAGACACAGCGCCTACAGGTCTTGATTGTGATTCGGCCCAACTAACCTTATGCCACTTCGAACATGACTTGGCTAACCCAACGTCACGCCATTTGAACGTGACTTGGCTCAGCCTAACCTCTCGCTACAAGACAGAATACTGGCCTCTTTAAACTAACAATCCGACAAATGCTATCAGAGTAGAAGGTTCTGAGTTCGAATTACGTCAGACTCCTAACATTATTATTTTCTTTTTATTTAATTCAAGTCCACATCATGAGTCTAGCGAAAAATCTTAAGCTCAGAAGTGAGGGCGAGTGTTAAATATAAAAATATTTAAATACCGTTCTCTACGGACTTATAATGACAATTTCGTATTATTTAACACAAACTATCAAAAATATTCATTTAAAATACTTTAGCTGTAACAATTGGCCATAGACCAACTAGGCAGGGGTGTAAACGAGCCGAACACGAGCGAGCTCGGGTCGGCTCGTGTTCGGCTCGTTAATAAACGCAGTCGAACACAGAGCTGGGCTCGTTGAAAGCATCGACCGAAAATCCAAAGCTCGTTTCGGCTCGTTTATTAACTGAGCCGAACACAAGAACTGGGCCTACGAGCTGCCAGCAGCGACAATAAATTAAAAAAGGATTAAATTAAATATATATAAAAAAATAAATTTATAAAATCTTATCCATTAGACTTTGATCTAATAGTTGAAACTTTACATATAAATGAGTCTTTTTATAATTAAGCTCGCATTTATATTTTTATTTTGCTAAAATTTAAATAATAAAAATATATATTATATATAATTATTTATTTATATATAAAAATATAAATTAAATAAATTATATAAATATAAAATATATGTATTCGAACTGTTATCGAGCTGAACACGAGCGAGCTGACCCCAGCTTGTGTTCGACTCGTTTATTAAACGAGCTAAAAAATTCAGCTTTTGTTCGGCTCGTTTACTAAATGAGCAAGCCGATCTCGAGTTCATTTCGAGCCGAACACGAGCTGGCTCGCGAACATCGAGTTGGATTGCCACCCCTACAACTAGGTGGTCATTCATTTTACCTTTATATATAATGCCATCCAAATTTTCTTACATCTTAATTTTGTTCCATATATAATTTTCACCTCTATTTCCATTAATTATTCTTCCTTTTGTTTTGATGAGCAATAATAACAACAAAGCAATGTTCTAGATATAATCACATCAACAAAATCTAGAAAAGGATTTCCAGCTTGGCCATGTTCATCAATTGGATATATATGTGGTCCTAATCCTATTCTTTAATTAATAATAGGGGCCATGCACCAATCCTTGTACAAAAAGCCATGTGACTTTTAATGAAAATAAATAAATGAAATGTATCCAAATCATCATAGGTCACCCTAAAATTCAATTGGTGCAAATCATGGCTACCTTTTGGGAAAGAGGAAAAAAAGAAATGTTTGGTATTTGCATTTTGGTGGTTGTAATATGATTGCTTATATTACAACAAAACTTTTAGGATAATATTTTAAAGGAAAAACTTTAAATGCTCTTCGCTGTTGTTTCGTACTTTTTTTTTTATTTTAGTATTCTATAATTTAAAATGTATCAATTTAGTATCTCGTGATTTCATTTTTCTTTTCAATTTAAAATGTATTAATTTTTTTCATTAAATCAGTAACGTCAAAGTTAAAACTAAAAGTTACTAAAATGAATATTCGATAAACCTATGTGGGGTATCTGAAGTTTTTGCATATAATTTAACGAAATATTAACAAAAGAGCTGAAGAAAAAAAAAAATGAAACCATAGATACTAAATTGATACACTTTAAACCACAAGTTACTAAAGTAAGAAAGTACGAAAATTTACTCTATTTTAAAAAATAAATATTTTTATTTTTACAATAATTTATATTTTAAGATAGAGAGAAGTTAAAAAAATATTGTATTTAGTTGATATTTTTCTTATTTCTAGAATAATTAAAATTATACTTGGTTGTTTTCTTAAGAATTGGAAAAAAATGCGGTGCAAAGAACACGGCTAAAGTGGAGTCTGAGACAAAGAATAAACCGAACAATAGTTTATTTCAAAGAGCGGAGAAATAGCTCATAACAAGTTATTTCTAAATGATATAAAATAATTTGATTTCATTAGAATAAATTATTGCGATCAAATTTAGCTGTGTTTAATTAGCATAATACATAAAATAAAATGCTCTATTCTTGGATTATTTTGTTACCAAAATGCAGTTTTACTAGATTTTACAAAAGAACATATAATTTTGTTGAGCTTTTGTACTCTACTTAATTTCTCTCCATGGAAATATTCTAGAAAGAATTAACTGAGTTGTTTTATTTATTAATTAATAACTACTAACCCCCTTGAAAAATTTAGTCTTTTATAAATTATGAAAAAAACCTTGCAACATAGTTATAAATACAAATAATACATCACTTGTCATGGGAAAGTGATATTTTATGTCTAAAATAAAACATTCTTTTTCCAATATCAAATTAGAAGATTTCTATTCACTAAAAATCATCCAAAATATGAACCAAGCGTGCATGTGATTGCTACATATGATTGCTTAAGAGGATAGGAAGGAATATTTTAAGTAGGGTTTTTTTTTGCAATTAGCCCTCTGGAAAAAACTTATTTTAAAAATAGCCCCAGCAAATTTAAATTTGCAAAAATGGTCATGATTTTACCACACAGGCGCCACATCAACGCCACGTGGATGTGTTGGGGCGTTAAGTTGAACACGAACGCGCTGAATGGTTCACCGTGTTCCATACTTATCTTTTTCATAATACGTATATTTTTTCTTTCCTTTTTCTTTCTCCAGACACGGTGAACTATTCACCGTGTCTAAACACAGTGAATGGTTCACCGTATTTAACTTAACTATCTAGCCCAGCCCGGCCCTCATGGCGCTGATATGGTGCCTGCGTGGCAAGACCAAGACCATTTTGCAAATTTAAATTTACCAGGTCTATTTTTAAAATAATTTTTTTGGCAGGGGACTAATTGCAAAAAGGCCTTTTAAGTACCATTTGTCTCATTAATTACATATATTTTTAGGGTTTCATAGAAACAACTAGAAAAACAAAGATTCTTCTAGTTAGTGTACTCACCTAATGATTAATTCTGATTTTTTTAAAAAAATTAATTAAGCTAACAAATAATTAATAGTGTTTTAGTATCTTATTTTCATTATTTTTGAGACCGCTTGATAGGCTTACGACTTGAATTTAAATTAAATGAAGGGAGATAATGAATCGTGTTTTTATATATTTTATATTCAATAATAATTTTACTTTACTCATTATCTCTATTGCAAGTACTACATAAAAGATTTAATGGCTGATATTTGAGATTCTAAATTTAAAATTTAATTGCTCTATATTTTTAGCTAAATTTATTTTTTAAAATATAAATAAGACAATCTTATTAAAACATAACTTAAGACGTAGTTGGCTAACGGCTCAATAGTTGTTATTTGAGATTTTTAGTTTGAAACACAATTGCTTCATGTATATTTTAAGCTAAATTTATTTTTAAAAAGTAAAAAGTATACATAACTTAACTGAACTATAGAGCCGACTCAAAGTGGTCCATCATTAAGATAAGTTCTGCATGCTTTACCTTTTTTTAGAAAAAATTAAATAAAGCATATAACTCTCTCTCTCTCAAAAAAAATAAAATAAAATAATTTCCAAGTTGGTCCCCAAACTTTGGCCTCACTTTCAATTGTGTCCTTATAATTTTAATTATATATAATAATTAAATCAGCTTATGTTGTACAATGTTAGGTAATGGAATAACAAGGGATAAATTACTTTACTATACAAACACATTAAAAGTTTAGAAAAATATTTTATCCTAGCTAATAAAATGGATTATCTCATTGCATTTTTCTTAGAAGCAGGGTGACAAAAAATCTGTCCTCATTAAGATAAGTAAATTTTCATGTGAAAACACTAGTCATGCTAACATTGTGACTTCAATTTTTTTTAACACTTCTGCAAAAGCTCTAATTAATTGAGAAAAATAAATATTATGAACCACATTTAATTATTATCCCCTCTCATCTATATCTATATCTATTTCTTTACATTAATCTTCATGGCTAAATCCTACATGTACGTACTCTCTTAATTTGGAAAAGAGCGGGACCTACTTTTTTTTTTTTCTCATTTTCTTTCTTTTTTCTCATTTGATTATTGTGTTATAGAAATAATTTTAATCGCCTATTTGCATGATATGTGACTTCTCTTGAATAAGGTTTAATAGTTTTGTTGAACGATTAAATTATTTTCATTATAATTTTACTTTTTAAAAGTATTTGTCTACAATATAGACTATATTTACTATTTTTGTACTAAACTTATATTTTATTCTTTACAAATTTTTACTTTAACTGTATCTACCCGCCGTAACGCGCAAATCGATCACTAAAACACATGATTTAATGCGGTTAGAAATATTAATTAAGTATCCAAACCAACCCCCATCACCATGCATTACCATGCATGCTATTATTTGGCTTTATTGAATTGCATGCTTAATTTGTCCTTGCACTAATCTTTCAATGTTCTTTATTATTTTTTAGCTCAATGATTACAAATTTAAGCAAAGTACAAACTTTGTTAGGCATAGTGCGAAAATATAATATTTTTTTTATTTTTATAAATAATATTTTATTATACATAGAGTAATAAATTAACTAAAATATTTTTTGTAAGTTTATCAAAGAAGTATATTTTTCTATATTAGTATTTAAATATTCTTTTTATGACACTATTTTTTTATAGAAGCAGTTAGCATTCTACCCGCGTCGATTATTTCTTTTAGAAATAAACTTAGCTAGAAATATGAATCAACTAGTATTCGAACTTGAAATTTCAGATATCAACTACCAAACTCTTTGCAACTTGCGCTAGGAATAGTCGGTTTTATGACACTATTTTAAATTAAAAAAACAACAATCTTACACTTCAATAGTTTCATCAAAAATTTTTTATATACTAAACTATAGAATTATTAGCCAATTTGCATAAAAAATTTATAAATTTTCAGCATTTGCATTAGTGGACCGTCTTTTTCGATTTTTCATATTCGGTTCGAATTTTTTGCCAACTGGCGAAAATACCTCTCGTCTCCCAACGCTCACTCGTACGCTCACATACGTATACCTTATTGTACGATGTCTGGACGGACATTGAAAAAATATGATGTAAAATGATATAAATGATCATCGAGGCAAAGCGGGCTTAAATGTAAAATAAAAGGCGAATATAAAAATCGAAACATTCATTTCATATCCTTTCTTTCGAGCACGAATATTTCACTTTTATTATATTAATTTTTTGGGGCAATTACTTATATATTCCTGAAAAATTTTCGACTTTCTGATTTATTTCTCTTAAAAAGGTAATATTAAATTTTTTTTTTGTTCCAAGTTATTTCAAATATATTTATAGAGTTAAATTCTATTAATGAATTATTAGCAATAAAGTTACATATGTGGAATTACTATTTTGACCTTTCAAATGTACTTCGATACCATCACTAGTTTTTCTTATTTGCCCTAAAATTAGGGGCAAAAAAAATATTTTAATTTTTGGTCTTTTCAAATATAATCCTCTAACATCACCAACTTTTATTATTCGCCCTTAAGTTAAGAACAAAAAAGGTATTTTGATTTTTTAAATTTTGGTAGACATTTAACTCATATTTAACCTGAAATAACTTAATGGTAGTAACTGCGAAAGTATTTTTGAATAACGAAGGAACATATGATGAGTATATTAGAAATAAAAAAAAAGTACGAGTAAATTAGATATTTTTAAAAGTTTGATAGATATATAGATAATTATCCCTAATTGTAGTGTCCCTGGTGTTCTGCAGCCCGTAAGTTTCAGCATTTGAGGTTTGTCAACACATCTAGAGAGTGTCGAGACAAGTCAGAGTCGTTTTGGGCAAATTGGATGCAAAACGGACTCAGTGCAATACGAGAGCAGAATTCTGACACTGAAATACGCAAAGTGCAGTAGTTCAGTGTTGAGTACCGGTACCTGAGATGAATACCGATACCCCAGTGGATGGCAGAGATGGATGCTCTCGGGTTTGCACGTATTTGATGCTGAGTACCGGTATCGACTTGTCGAGTACCAGTAACGAGCTCGAGTACCGGTATCCAGTGTGCGTGGCTGCGGGCTGAAGGCACGAGTAACGGTATTCAAGTGGAGTACCGGTACTCCAGCTGAATTTTTGAGTTGGTGAGGAGGCCTTTTGGTCATTTGAGGCGTCGTTAATCCCAACCTTATCCCACTTCTTTATATATGTGTTGAGAGACAAAGAAGGGGTTTTGGTTGCTGCTTCCTCTTTCTCTATAATTTTTGGACGTGCTCGTGGTGGTGGTCGCGGCTCGAGCCGGAACGGTTGTCGACGTTGCGCCGGAGGGTCGTTCGAGCGCATGGGCGTCGCGGTTGCGCCGTTGGACACCGGGCGAGCGCGTGTTTTTCCTTCTTTCGACTTCTCGCTGTGGTTGGACGAGCTTTGTAAGGTGGGTTGAAGTTTACCAAAATCGTCGGATTTCCTCCTAAGCCGAATTATGTTAGCATATGTTTTCATGGGTAGAATTATGTTTAAATAGCTCAGTTCATGGATTTGCATAGGTTGTATAGAATATGAATTTAGAGCTTAGAATAATTCTACCTGTTGGACTTGGAATTGACTTAGGAGAAAACTATTGAACCCTACACTGTCACTTTTCTGAAAATTACCAGATTTAGCTTTAAGAACTATGGTTTGTTTGTATCGCCGCTATTCGTATGCGGTGGGTACCCGGATTAGTGTATGATGAGTTTATGCTCGTGCTGAGATGCCAACCTTATTTTACAGTAGTGTGTAGACTGTTTCGGACTGTCGGTGCCGTCGCGGTTGACAGTGGACCCAGATTTCTGTATTTTGTATCAAATTGGGCCAAGGTTACGTGACCTTTGGTTGTTAGACTAATTAGACCCGTTTGCATTGATTACAGTCTGTGAGAGCCTGATTGAGCTCGGCAGGACACGCTTGCATACTCGGTTGGGTGCGCCCACGAGTGCCGCTTCATTGTCTGGCTTTTTGCTTTGCGTTGATGTCGTTGTTGTCCGGTTTGGACTTGCTCTCCACTGGCAGCCCTTGGGGTGGTGTTCAGTGTAGCTTCGACAGGCGGGATGGGTATATTCACAGTCCCTAGTGAGATTTGGTCAGAGATAGCATTTCTTTTATCTACAGACAGTTAGTGTTGGTTAGCGATAATATAGTGGCATATAGCTGTAGGGTTTCCAGCTTTCCTTACTATCTCTGACATACTTTTCTGTAAACTTAGTAGGTGAGCCGTTAAGGTCGGTGACGGTACCCACTGAGTACTACTCTATTTTGTAGTAGTTCTCACACCTAGTTGTTAACCCCTTTTTGCAAAGCCTTCTTCTGCGGCTGTTGCTGTTGCTGATTCTGACAGCGAAAAGGAAGTCGCGAGTTAGATCCCTTCCAGTTTTGTTGCGGTGCTAGAGCAGTACCTTCCAGGGGTAGTTTTTGGGCTTTCTTTGTACATACTGTGATGTTGTCGAGGTGCTCCCTTGAGCGAGTTGTGTTGTAAACATTTTGTATGTACTGGAACCCCTCGAGATTTTATATATTTATCTTTTACAGTTTAGCAGCTCTCTACCTTGTGATTGTAGCTTGGTTTCGTTATAGGTACAGCTATCGCTTCGTATACAAAAAAAATTTCTATTTATATGGCGAGTCTGTTGGCGTGCCCGGAGAAACGTGGTAATCAGAAACGTGACATGTTAACTGGCTCAAATCAGACAAATTGAGAGTTTAGATACTAAAATCAAAATTGTGAAAGAGTGAACAGTCGATTCAAAATTGTTTATTAGGGCTTTTTTTGCATATAGCCCCTTGGCAAATTTTTATTTTAAAAATAGCCTTCTTAAAATTTAATTTGCAAAAATAGCCCTGCGCCTGCCACGCAGACGCCACGTCAACGCCACGCGGGCGGGGCCAGGGCCAATGTGTTAAATTAAACACGGTGAACCATTCACCGTGTTTAGACACGGTGAATGGTTCACCGTGTTTAGTACGTATATTTTATATGTTGAAAAGAGGAATAGAGAGTAGGGATGTCAATAGGTATGGATATCCCAAATATTATCCGAACCCAAGTCCGAATAAATTATATATTATATATATATATATAATATATATATATAGATATTATATATATATATATATAAAATTTATTCGGGCTTGGGTTCGGATAATATTTTAGATATCCATATCTATTGACATCCCTACTTCATATTACTCTTTTCAACATACAAAATATACATAATAAACACGGTGAACCATTCACCGTGTCTAAACACGGTGAATGGTGAAGACACGGTGAATGGTTCACCGTGTTTAACTTAACACATTGGCTCTTGCCCCACCCGCGTGGCGCTGACGTGGTGCCTCCGTGGCAGGCTCAGGGCCATTTTTGCAAATTAAATTTTGACAGGGCTATTTTTAAAATAAAAATTTGTCAGGGGGCTAAATGCAAAAAAAAGTCTTGTTTATTATTCATGTAAATTCTAAACATTTTTACCAAAAGTAAATAAACAATTTTTTTTTTCAAAAAACACTGTTGCTACAACACGAAGTTACATGGATAAAGGTTCTGATAGATGTGTACTATTTTTAATTTACTATCCAACCTTTTCAAAATTTAAATGTACTATCCAATTGTTCAATTTATTTGATTTGATCAATCAACTAAACTTTAAAATATTAAGCTAATTTTTTATTTTAATAAATTTATAATTATAAAAATTACGTGAAATGTACTAACTAAATTTGTAAAAATCAATGATACATTTAAAATTGGAAAAACTTCGAATACCACTCCTATAGTTTTGCGCTCTCTCACTTTAATATCCTGTGGTTTTATTTTTATCTTTCCGTTATCTCTCTGTTAATTTTTCCGTTATATCAATGATAAAGTTAAAACTACGGGGTACTAAAATAAAAATTCGGTAAACCACAGGGTACTAAAGTGAATATTCAATAAACCATATGCGGAGCATATGAAGTTTTTTGTTTATAACGGAGATGCAAAGAGGAAAATAAAACCACAGGATACTAAAGTGATACATTTTTAAACTACAAGATACTAAAATAAAAAAAAATACGAAATCATAGGGATGGTATTTGAAGTTTACTTTTTAAAAAAATTTTAAGCCAAAGCACCATTAACTGTATGAAATTAAGTAATTCATAAGAAGAACTGGATAATAAAATTAAATTTTCAAAAGGTTAAATAACTATTTCAAAGTAGCCTATAGTTCAGATAAATTATGTACATGAGTACCACAATTTTGTTCATGTAACTTCATATTGTAACAACAGTCCTTTTTTTAAAAAATATTTTATTTATTTATTTATTTAATTTTTTGAAACAAGAGCTTTAACAGGTTGTGATTGTACGTGTTGTTGTTTGGAGGGGGGGACAAAACAAAGAGAGGTGGGGTGTTGTCACTTGTCACAAGCCACAAGGGGCAATCGAAAGAAATTATACGCCTTTTTGGGTCCCCATTACGAGATGCGAAATCTCGGGAGCATTCCCTGATGCGTCTCCTCTATGGAAAAATAAAATTAAAAAAAAAAAAGAAAAAGCAACTCTTTAGAGATAGATTTTGGATTATGTAAGGTCGTATTTCATAGTTAAAAAAGGGGTTTTTTTTGCAAATAGCCATCTGACAATTTTTTTTTTTTAAATTGGCCCTGTGTAAAAATTATTTGCAAAAATGGCCCTGGCCCCGCCCCGTCAGCGCCACGTCAGCGCCACGCGGGCGGGGCTGGGCCAAGTGTTTATATTGAACACGGTGAACCATTCACCGTGTTCAATACAAAATTTTTGTATTGGACACGGTGAATGGTTCACCGTGTCCAATACAAAATGGCTAAGTGGGATATATTTGTATTGGACACGGTGAATCATTCACCGTGTCCAATACAAATAATTGGACACGGTGAATGGTTCACCGTGTCCAATACAAACACCCACAACTTAGCCATTTTTGGCTAAGTCGAATGTATTTGTATTGGACACGGTGAACCATTCACCGTGTCCAATACAAAAATCTTGTATTGAACACGGTGAATGATTCACCGTGTTCAACTTATACAATTGGCCCAGCCCCGCCCGCGTGGCGCTGACGTGGCGCTGACGGGGCGGGGGCAGGGCCATTTTTGCAAATAATTTTTACACAGGGCTATTTTCGAAAATAAAATTTTTTATGGGGCTATTTGCAAAAAAAGCCCTTAAAAAAGTCAAAATTTTGAAGTTTCTTGGATGTTAAAAACATGACATTTATTAAGTATTTGTGTTGAGAAGTATCTTAGAAATTCCTCGGAATCTCATATGTGATTGATTTTGAATAGTAATACTGAAATTTTAAGAGGTGTTTCAGATGTAGAGTTGCTATACTTTCGAAAGTATAAGGAAGTTGATGCTTTCAACTTTTTAACCCTTAGAATAAGAATTGTAGGTGTTAGATGTATGCCCTAGAAGCCAACCAGGCCGACACATATATTCTTTTTAGGACATAAATTTGTATTTGACTTTTAAATATTATGAATAACTTTGGATTTTTATTTCCATTCATGTTGTGTATGTGTCCATGAATCGTCCAAGGAATTAATAAGATGATGACATATATTCTCAAGTGTTGAGAATTTGAGACATGTGTCATTGGTGGTTAATTTCTAAATGCTCCCGATCAATGGATCATCATGGGGACGGTGATTGATCCGGTGAGATTGGTGCATAGGTCGCTTCCCTTTCTAGCTATGGCGCTAGAGAGTCTATTCGCCGGATCTCGAATCAGTAGTGCGGGACACTAAACGCGTACCATAAGTTGGATGTAGTGTTCTGTTAGAGTAACAAGCTGATCGGGTGCATTAGAAATGGTAACCAACCAAATGCAACGGACACTTCGGAACCATACTTTCGTAGCAGTCACATTGGTGAGTTCATTAATACGTCACTCATGGTCTACGTGACTTACTCAATTTTGCTAAGTAGCTGTGACTGGTTCCTTTCGGACCCGTGTGCCTCGGCTATTCACAAATGAGGTTACTGTAGCTTGACTGTACATACACTTGGTCGCTAGTACATTCGGGTCTTGCGTGCTGTGCGTGCAGTAGGTTCATTGTAGGAATGGAGTGCGCACTTTAGATGGAATCTATCATCCTCTTGGTAGATAGGGGTGTAGTCCTTATGTGCATTTATGAGACATGAGTTTAAAATGATTGGCCAGGGCGCAGAATAATAGCAGCGAAAAGGTTTCACGGAATATTCAGAAAACTCGAGTCGAATAAATTAACATAATACAAACGGTGGAGATTTGAGATTAATTCATAACCTCCGCTAGTCGGCGACTCTGATAGCAAGGATTGTATCACACGGTAACTCACCAAGAGGATTCATTATTCCATTCTACTAGGTAATGGACACTTTTACATGCTGCAGGCGTCACTGTGATTGTGAGACTAACGAGATATTCTAGAGGATCGATAATTTTTAAGTGGGCGAGTTGAAGTGTTGCGCAGATCCATTGAAAGGAGTTCAGTGATATATTGATAGTGCATCAAATATATATCTCACTCAACCAGATAGAATAGAACACTATGGTGTGTCACCACATAAGAGGTTGTGATTTGATCGGAATGAGTAATCTGCGATATTGAATCGTCGGAGAACCTAATTGCATAATATTTGATAATTGACTAATTTATAATTTGTACAAATTACTGAGTTAAGTGATAACATATGTATAGAGAGGAATTACTAATAGTTAGTAAAATTATAAAAGACTTAATGCTGCAAACATGTTGCCATTATTAATTGTTGAATATGACTCAAATTAATATAAAAGATAATCAAATTAGATTTGTCCGATCTATGCCAATTAAGAAAGAAATTTAATCTAGATTTATACTTATCCTTAATTGTCATTATATTATTAGGAATAGGATTATATTCCTATAAATAACATACGGGAGTTTTTAGAAAACCCTAGCCGTTATCTCTCTTCTCTTCTCTCTTCCATCTTCTAGCAAGAAAGACGTCCTTTTGCAAGGGAGCTAGCACCCCGGTGAGGACATCGATCAAATCAAGAACCTCGTGTGGATACCTATAGAGGCCGGACGCGTGTGCGGCTTCAAGAGAACCGAATTCCACGATCATCAAATTGAGGGGAAGATCTATCCGCGAAAAAGGTAAAGATTCGATCTTGCTTTTCTTCTTTAATCTTAAAACATGAGGGATCCTAATTGCGTGGTTTTGAGATTGGATCTCGAGAGTTTTCAAAAATCAAATTTGTTTGATTTTTTGTTCCGCTGCGCTTTTACTGTACGCAATTTACTAACAGTAGGATAATATGGACGATGGTGGTATTCCTTAGAGGTAAGTGGTCTCTCTAGGGTTGAGTGATCCCCTAAAGATAATAATATTAATCCAAAGATAAAAAATGGTTAAAGAGATTGATTCAAGGGTCAAAAAGCTGGAAGCACTAACTTAGTTATGCTTCAATTAGTATAGTCGCTCTACTCGGTGTTTCAGTATCAATACTCCAAGTTAAGTATCAGTACTCAACTTCGTAACGGACTGAGTAAGTTAAATTTGACTCCAATTTGATCTAATATTATGTCTTGAGATTAGAGATGGTATAGGAACACTCAGAAGAGAATTATTAAGAGGAGATCGACGACTAGAAGGGCATCAAGGAGTCAAATAGAAGGCAGAGATCGTTTTGGTACTAGAATTGAAATTTTTAGAATTTTATAAATCATTATAATTCATGTTTTAAAGTGAAGAGTTTAAAGCTTTATTGTAGATACTCTAACCAGAAGAAAAGCATGAAGAACTCCTCGGAGAGCGAGTTTTTTGTAATCTTATCTTATTTTCTATATTTTTCTGCCATAAATTAATTGAAAAATACATTAGGATAGTCTTGTCCGTGAATATAGATCAACACATTGCTGATCGAATTACGTAAATTTAGTGTTCTTGTATTCTCTTATTTATTGTATTATTTTGTTATCAACCTGCTTATTTTTTATGATTATTTTTTTCTATATTTATTTACGAAAAAATTTTCACCGTTTTTCAAATATAGTATGAATTTAAGTATGTGCTCAGTAACTTCTCAATGGGTTACTTCAGTAGAATTGGAGCTTCTCACAAAATTGAGAAGGTACTTTAATAAGTTAAATGAACTACACTGGTCTCCAGCTGGATTATATAACATGGGTGGGCTCCACTGGTTTTTTTTTTTTCTTTTTTTTTCTTTTCTTTTATTATTATTATTATTTATTATTATGAAAATCCATTAGAAGCAACCGGAGGAATAATTAAGTAGCAAGAAGTTGTCTGCTAACCATGTACTCATCAATTATTATTTTTTTTTCGTCAAAGTTTAATGCAAAAACTATACCTCGTTTGGCCACATGTTTGTTTTTTTTACTTTTTAAATAAAATTTTGTATATCAAAAAGTACTAGGAGTGCACTGTAGATTGATTGCATCCACTTCATCCAAAATGTTTACTTGGCAACAAAAATTTTTTTTTTTGAAAGTAAGTGTTTTTGCTCTCAATTTTTGTTTTAAACAACTTATCATTTATTATTTAGCCGGATGCATTGTAATCTAGTTGACAAACAAAAGTATTCCCTGCAACCCATCAAATTATATAGAATTAGTGTTGAAAAAAAAACCACAAACATGATGCCAAACAAGGCCGATTTCTCAGTTAAAATATGGGATAAAATTTGAAGTTTGAATCTAAAATCAGAATTAGATTTTTTTCTGCTTTTGATTTTAAGGCCTTCAAAATCAGTTTTTTGATTCTGAAAAATAGAATCAGATTTTAAAAATGAAGTTGTCAAATGCTCTATTGAGTCGAAAATCACTTTTTAACGCAAAAGCACTTTTTAAAAGTTAGGCCAAACACCCCCTTAATTAACAACCTGCTTTTTGAGATGCAAGAGTGCACTTTATCTTATGTTATCACAACCTTGCATGACACAAATTTACAATATTCAATCACATTAGATAACTTAAGATGATTTGTATACAATCTAGTTTTCGTCATTCGAAGTTAGGCCGCAAAAGATTCATGCAAGCACCAACAACACCAAAGTAGAGGCAAACACAGCTGATTTACAATGTATAATAATATCAGTATATTTTGATCTGATCAAGTGTGATGTTAGAACCTTGTGTTGCTCATGAGCAACACGCCCCGCCATTATTCTCCTGTTTCTGTTTCAACATGTTCCTCGCAGCAGCCGACGGCCCCTCGTCCTGGGGATTTGAAACCTCCAGAATCTGTTCAGAGAACATGAAATCTTAACATTTTATGATTGTTAAATATGGCGAGTTAATTTAAACATAAAAAAGGACGAAAGAAAGAAAAACTTGATGGATGGCGCGTTAACGTGGCAGCAACCAAAATCTGTACAAGATTAATTACAAGAGGAAAAAAAAAAAAAAAAAACCATCGTAGTGATCAATAGCAAATCATCTTTCAGTAAACAGGACAACAGTGAAAAAGCTATTTTAGCACCCAAAATAGACTCTACCGGGTCATAAGGACCGAGTGCATAACCAAAGGAGAGAAATTTAGAGCATAGTAATGCCTCACGTTAAAACTCATTCAAAAAACAAACACTGCGTCTTAAAAATGATTATATAACTTTTTGAAGATTTACCTTCAATGCAAGTTCTTCAAAACATTTCTCCACATTTTCCTGTGTTTTCGCGCTGCACTCAAGGAACAGACAACCAGACTGTTGCGCAAAAGCAGCTCCCTCTTCCCTTGTCACCTTTCTTTCATTCTCCTGTTATCAAAATTATGAAGCGATAGTTGAAATCTTAGCATTGCAGCTCTTTTGTTTAGAAGTATATTGAGAGAATATGGTTAGTGAAAATAACGATATCTCTAGTATGATGGTATTAGTATTTCCCACATACACTTGTTTACAGGGAATGCCTACCTACGACTATGACACTAGGATGTTTAGTCACGCTCCAAATCCTGTAAGCGAGATAACAAAGTATCGTAGAATGTGCAACTAATGCCCTAAATACCAATTGCGTATGTAGCATGCAAAACCAAAGAGAATTGAACTACTGCATCTTAGTTCAGATGTAGTTCTTCAATGTACTGAAAATGATGAACTTGCAATGTCGAAGAATAACAGTAATGATGATAAGGTTTTCAAACAACGATATTACCTTGTCAACTTTATTCCCAACAAGCATTTTGATGCAATCTTTATTTGTGGAGTACAACTCGATTTCCTTGGCCCATATTTCCGCTAAATTTGTAAAAGTTTCTCGTCGTGTCACGTCATAAACTAATAGCAGAGGGTAAAGGAAAGTAGCTCATTCAGCATTTTATTCACAGTAAATAGCATCATCACATTGGCAAAATTCTGATAAAAGATTCTAGAGGTGTAAGAATGAAAAATACAAGATTAAAAAACATTATTTTCTTAGTTTAGTCATCAAAGAATTGTATCAATCAGCCTTAAGATAGTCAGTTACATTAATCATTCATGTTTTTCATCAGGAAACAAAGGTTTTTAAATTTGCAGGTGAATAAACTATATTCAAAGCAGATATCATTTCATTATCTTGTACAGTACTAATGCAGTAGAAAACAGGATGTAGACATACGACTAAGAAACTTATACGAGGAATAAAGTTTACCGTCCAAGAAATCTTATTAACGAAAATATGAATATATATTAAAAGAATCTTCATGATACTGACATCGGGCGAATCATTTAATTTTTTTTTTCGTAAGGCACAAGGAAATTTGTAATATGAGTATTATAAATGGCAAAACGGATTCCATGCAGCATAATTTGGCAAGAGTAAATGACCGTAAGATTTTTGCGAAGCTACAGATGAATCACATAAATAATGAAATAATTGCCTTACCTAGAATGATTCCATGAGCACCTCTATAGTAAGAAGTCGTTAGTGTCCTGAACCTCTCCTGTCCGGCTGCAGACAGAAGTTCGGTTAGATATACACCCATAAGATGGGACAGATATAAAAAATGAAAACATTAGCAACATGTCAACAATCATATGTAAAAAAACCCCTGCTAACACACGGTATTGCTTTGTTTAAATTATTAGACATAAAACAAATACTATTGGTAGTGGCAGACTGATAAATAATTAGAGAAGAGAATACCACTATACATCAGAATAATACTTATTCATGTTGCTGTCGAATACTAGTAAATAATTAGAAAAGAGAATACCACTATACACCATAAAAGTATTACTTATTCATATTGCTGTCATTCAATAGCAATCGTATACCACAAACGAAGTACTTAAAAAATGAATTTTTCAGATATAAAACTAAGACATGTTCATGGTTTCTATTCCAGTAATATTTGCATAACAATGTTTTGTAAAATATAGAAGGCGATTACAATTGATTATAAAAAACTAAAGATCTCTATACTGAGCTGCTGGTCTGTTACAAGCATCTTACCCGATCAGCAAAACTATAACACACTTCTTTCCTAAAATTGCAGCTTACTGCATAATTCTAACATCTTTTCTGCTATATTTTTATAACAATGCTGTACTGTGATTACTGTCTAAACTTGTAAATTGCCACAATTCCACACTATTTTGCAATCATTGTTTTGGATCCTTACACACTTGTTATCATTTACTCGACTAAGGCATCATTATGATCCCATTCACCATGACACAGTGATTTAAAATAATGGCGAAAGAGATTTGAAAAGGGTAAATTTAGCAGGTGGGTTTGGAATAAGCCAAATAAAAATAAAAAAAAGAGCAACCAATGTAGAGGCAGAGCTGCAGAGGCATTCTGAATGGCATCTTCAGTTTGATTTGATGGTGCATTGTTGCTATTTCATTTTTTTATGTTCTTTCTCCTCATCTTTAAATTCTCTTTCTTTCTTTCAACCCTATATGTTAAACCACTAATAGTTCGTCTTCCTATATGTTAAACCACTAATTAAATTATGCATTGCATGGTTACATGCATTATCTGGACATATAGATCAACATGCATATATGGGCCAATGCAGTGATTACTTTCCCCATACATGCATCAACATGCATCTTATAAACAAAACAAAATAAATCAATATTGTAAAGGAAACTTTCTGTGACATAATGAAAATTAATTACTGAAGAGAAATTACCATGATACAAAAAATGAAAGTTTTAATAAATTCTTTACAGTGACATGAGTATGAGTTTGCCAAACAACAAGTGTAAATCGCATAACTTGGACACCTATATCTATAATATTATGCATAGTAGAAAACTCACCAGTATCCCATATTGTGAGCTTAAGCTTCTTTCCAACTGTAAGAACCTTGATTTTAAAATCCACTCCTGCCAACAAATTTAAGCAAAAATTACTACAACAAGAATGTGAGAAAAAAAAAAGTGTTAAAAAAGAATGAGACATGCCGGCTACCAAATACCAAAGTTTGAACTAGCAAGTAGGAGATCTTGCAGGAGACAGCTGGAGGCAAACTATCCGCAAGTTATAAAAAGCATCATTCCCTAACAACTTAAAACTTTTCGAGACAAACAGTCCATAAAGAGAGACAAACTGTTATTTCACACATATTGCCTAATCCCTTAAATGCACTAAAAAGATTGATCTTGGAGGAAACGGTCGGAGATAATCATAATAACTCCATTGACATTCACAGTGAAGACTAGGTGAACCATGTAAAGTGCACTGATAGAAAAGGTAAGAAAACAGAAAAGCAGGCAAGAATCTTTACCATCAAATGGAGAATGTGGGGATAGAACATAGGACCACTTGGAACTGAGGAGGCTTACGACCAACTATGATACCATATTTTTAAATATAAAATACAAATACTCTATTTTCTAGCAACTTAAACTCTTATTATGTAATAACGATCGTCTTATATTATTTTACATGGTGTCAGAGTAGGAGTTGCTTAGTTTAAATCCCATCAGACTCCTATAAAAAATTCTCGAGCCTTGAAGGGGAGAGTTGAATGTAAAATATGAAAAGTACTGTTTTTTGACAACTTAAACTTTTGGAGATAAAAAATCCACAAAGGAAGACAAGTGGTTGTTTCATACATATTACCTAGTCCCTTAAATGCATGCAAATATGTTAAAATCAAAGCCCTTCACATCATGCATGCTTGCTGACGCATTAACTGTTAGAATTTCCGATAGCAAGGCCCAACTAATCATATTCAAATCAAGATTTCCTATCAGATAAATGTTAATCGCGACAAAAATAGAACTACTTGATATGACCTGTTTTACCCCTTTTCCATCTATTTAAATTAAATAGAATCTTAATTAAACTTTAATAGGAGTCGACTGGACTCTATATACAAGGATACTGATCTTTCCACTTTCTCAGTGTGCACTCTAGTGAAGAATAATCATCATATCCACACCATAGGGTGGTTGCTAATGTTCAAGTCACAATCGAGCTTCTCGCTTCCACATATTGATCAAAATATTCTTTTCTTTGACGCTTTGTAAGCTTTTTTATTTTGTTTACAATCTTCGACATCGGTATGTATTAGTTTTTATTATTTTTACATGTCATATAGATCTCACATCAACAACCTATAAAACTAGCATTCTAAAGAACCCATAGCAATTGTAACGCCCTAATATTCTCACATTAGATAGGAAAAGAATTATAATTAGAAACGTAAGGATCGAAGGCTAGTAATAATAACCCGGCTTATACATTTTGGACCAGTGGTTTGGACCCAACGAGTTATTAGTGCTAGTGGGCTAAATCATTACATTTGGTATCAGAGCTGGTTTGCCAGTTAGTAGTATAAGATAGGTCTCACATCACTTAGTGATTTTTGGGCAAGAAATGAGACAAGACGAGAATGTAAGAGTTTAATCACATTGGATAGGAAAAGATTATGAGCAGGAACAGAAGGAGCGAAGGCTTTTCATAATATAATAACTGGACTTAAGCATTTGGGTTCAATGGTTTTAGCCCACGAGTTATTAGTGCTAGTAGGTTGGATCGTTATAGCAATCTATACATCTATACAAATACATAAATTGAGAGTTTTCAATACCACGTGGCAGCTCCTTTACTCTAACCCTCTCCCCCCAGGCATCGTCGATTATTACCTATATTCTACTTCCTCTCTCTCTCTTTTGCCTCAATTATTACCTATATTCTACCTTCTGTGTGTGTGTGTGTGTGTTGTGTGTGTGTGTGTGTTCAAGTAGTATCTATACTCTACCTAGTGGCGGATCCACTATAGTCTCCATTGTATGTACCCACAAGAAAGGTCTTTACGGTCTTTCTTCACATTTTGATCCTATTTTGGGGTCAAAGTTAAATAAGAACAAACAGTATGGAGCAGGGCTAACCTCTTTCTTATCTCGTTGGCCTACTACAATGTGGGCCAACCAGAATGCCTAGTATTTTTTGTAAATATTTAATTAATAGAATAAATAATTTAAAAAATATTTTTTGTTTATGTAATATCAATGACTAGTTTTTTTAGGCTAAATTATAAAAAGCCCTCTTGCACTTTAGCCCTAGTCTCAATTACTCCCTTACATTAAAAATTGCATTAATTACTACACTGTATTTTATCATCATCTTAAATAGATCCAAAATTTAAAAAATGGGCAAATTAGGCTCTAAAACTTCACTAAAATAAATTGGTATATCACTTTGTTCCACATCTCAACATATACCTCTATTTACAACTCAAAATAAATATAAAAAATTTACATAAAATTAAGGAGATATTTTATTTTGCTATACTATCAAAATTGATAGTTTATTGAGCAATTTATTAATTTTTATAATTCTATTGCATTACTTATAGATATATAGTTTTTATCTGCAAACTTATTTTTACAAAGTTTTGTAGTAGAATGCAATAATTATTCCAAATAGTTGGATCTAATTGAGATAATGACAAAGTATAAGGCGGTAATTGATGTAATTTTTTATGCAGAGAGGACAATTGAGACAAGCACTGAAGTACGAGAAGGCTTTTTATAATTTAGCCGTTTTATGTTTATTCTTCATTATATATATTGACCCCACTGTTAAAACCACCACGGACTCTACCCTCTTCTCTCTCCTACACATATATCTTATAAGATTCTTTCATATCTTAACACGGCTTTGTTTGCATTTGGCTCCCTCAAAAAAATTATTCTCACAAATAATCTCACCAAATTTATAATTATAATTTTGACCCTATCCCCACCAAGCAGGTGCCACGTAAGCACCACGTGAGTAAAATAATAAGTTGAACACGGTAATCCATTCACTGTGTCTAAGCACGGTAAATGATTCACCATGTCTAGAGAAAAGAAAAAGGAAAGGAAGGAGAGTGAAAATATATATATATATATATATATTGTGAAAAAATATAAAAAAGAATGTAAGTATAGGAAACGGTGAACACGGTGAATGGTTTACCATGTTCAACTTAACAGCCCAGCCCGCTCGCATGGCGCTGATGTGGCGCCTACTTGATAGGAATAGGACTAAAATTGTAATTATAAATTTGATAAGGTTATTTCCGAAAAAAAATTTTGAGGGGCCAAATACAAAAAAAAAGCCCTATCTTACAAGATCCTCATATCTCTCTCTCTCTCTCTCTCTTTCTCTCTCTCTCTACAAGCAAAATCCTTCTCTTTCTCTTTTGCACTCTCTTTTTCGAGCTCAACCCGGCCCCGGCCTCTCTCTCTCTCTCTCTCTCTCTCTCTCTCTCTCTCCTCACACACACACACACCAAATCTCTTCGAAATCTCCATCATTATTCCTACTCTCCCTAATCTCTAGTAACTCTCCTCCTCTTCTTTTTGCCTCTCTCTCTCTCTCTCTCTCTATCTTTCTCTCTCACACTAGCTTTCTCTCTCCCTCTCATAACCCAAGCCTAAATCTCGAGAGGTTCGANGGGGGGCGGGGGCGGGTGCTATCGCTGTTTTAGCTACGAGTTTGCTTGCAGCGGTTGTTCTGTGATTTTTCTGTACTACTGTTTTATTTTTTGTATTATTTCTTTTCCAATCTAAGATTTTTATTAATTATACAGCCTAATTGGCTGAAATAATAATATTTTTATCGATTTTGGATCGGATTTGGCGGCATGCATGGCCAAGCGGTGACTGCAAATCCTTTATTCCCAGTTCAAATTTGGCTGTCGCCTAATCAACAAAGTACGTACTAGTCTACTATTTAGATTAGTTGTGCATTTAATATATCATATACACATATATTGTAATTAATTGATCTATATAAACCCTCCATTTAGATAAAATCTATATTTACTTCCTTTCAAGATCTGAAGAAGTTACCATAAAACTTCGTAAATGATCTATTAATGGCTCAATCAGTGACTTCTTGGGATGGAAAATCAAAAAAAAAAAAAAAAATCCTTGGTTTTGTTTTCTTTTGCTACAGTATATCTCATATTTTGATATATTTTAATCGGTTGAAATAGTAGCCGCTGTAAAGCCCACTAGTACTCTAATAACATAGCAAGAGCACGTAACTATCCAACTAGCTAGCAGTAATATCATCGGATCCAAACTACCGGCGCCTAAAATACTTAAGTCCAATTATTATTATTAGAATATTATTAAAATGCGTAATTTCTTATATTTTGAATCAAGACCTCTTTTTCATCTAATGTGAGATTATTGAGACCTTATAATGCAATCGCCTTCAAAAGACAAAATTGATCCAAACAAAGTAAGAATCTCATCAAAATAGCCAATAATACACGCGAGAAGGGATCTATCTACAAGTAATCATCGTTTACCGATGGTGGGGGCGGGCTCCTCGACATGATTTGAGATGAAGCTGTTGAGGATGCTACTCTTCCCCACTCCCGAGTCCCCGATCAACAGTATCTTGAACGAGTAGTCGTATCCATTACCCGAGCTAGAAGAAGAAGACGACGACGAAGCCATCGCAATGGCGACAATGGTTTAGAGAGAGAGAGAGAGAGAGAGAGAGAGAGAGAGAGAGAGGGGAATGAGAGATATAGAGCGAGAGAGAGAAGGGAAAGGGGAGAAAAAGGAGAGGAGGGTTTGGGGAATCTGCTTCGGCTTTTGCTGCGATCGCAGGTAGCGTCAGAGTCACGAATGCTTTCCTTCTCTTTTCTTTTCTTTTCTATTCGAGCGGGCAAGTAGGCAACGGTATTCGTTTCCCTGCCCTACGGACTTGATGGTAACTTGCACCTTAGCCCCCGACCTTTTAGAATCTTTCATTTTAGTCCTTTAAACCTTTTTCAAGAGTTTAACATTTAAAAGTACAACAAGTGTTAAATTATATAAAATAACTATTTTTCTCCGGAAGCTTTAGCCAGCACTCCCTCTTATTTCTAAACCGGACATGTTTTGGTAGACTTTATAATGTTGCACTGCAGCGGAGCGAGAAATTTTAAATTTTCTACTCTTATATCATATAAAAATTATATAAAATAATTATTATTCTCTAAAAAATTAAGCAATAAGAAAATGATATTTTTAATATTTATATTTAACAAAGCACGGTAAAGACAAAATCTTCTAATTCATGGTAATACATTACTATTAGTCGGTTAACAATGACGATTCTACAACTTCACAACTTAAAAGAGTTGCATAGGGACTTTTTTCGAAAATAACCCTCTGAAATTTTGTAATTGGCAAAATAACTCTCTGAAAATTTTATTTGTAAAACTAACCCTCCTTTCGCCACATCGGTGCCAGGTGGGATTTTTCTCGTAAAGACGGTGAA
Organism: Ananas comosus; assembly: GCF_001540865.1. NCBI lineage: Eukaryota > Viridiplantae > Streptophyta > Magnoliopsida > Poales > Bromeliaceae > Ananas > Ananas comosus. The sequence continues at coordinate 2,936,720 of NC_033628.1, forward strand.
TCGTTCACCGCCTATGCGCATTTCTCATGAAGACGGTAGATGGTTCACCGCCTTCATGAGACGGTGAACTATTCACCGTCTTAGGGTGAATACATCTCCGTCTTTAGAGCGAATACAACACCTTTGGAACTGCTGTGCCCTCGATAAGACGGTAAACAGTTCACCGTCTTACTTAAGACGCCCCTCAACTTCGGCCCGAACTTTGGCCAAGTCGTGGAGACATAAAACACAGATAAGACGGTGAATTGTTTACCGTCTTATTTGTGCTGCACTAAAGACGGTGAACTATTCACCGTCTTTATTGGCAACGGAGTGGACCAAGGTAAGACGGTGAATCGATCACCGTCTCCAATGTTGTTTAATGAAGACGGTGAACAATTCACCGTCTTACCTAGGTATACCCGAAGCCCCGACACCTCTCCCTCACTCTTCGCTCTCTTTCTCTCTTAACTCTCTGTCTCTCTCTCCCTCCGCACCCCGCCAGTCGCCGCCGCCCAAGCCGACGTCGCCGCCGGTCGCTGTCGACCCACCGAGCCTTCCCCCGTGCCACAGCAACCCACATTGCAAATAATATTCTATCTTAGTAATTTTCTAGGTTTAAACCTAGTTTAACCTAGTTTAATCTAGTTTAACAAGTATAAACCCTAAACCCTAAAATTCCTAAACTAGTTTAGCTACTATAAACCCTAAACCCTAAACTAGTTTAACTAGTATAAACCCTAAACCCTAANGTTTTTTTTGATATTTTTATCTTGTTGATTGTATCTTGTTATTCCACTCGTGATCTTGTGTTTCTTGTTGAAAAATTTGTTATCGTGAAAAAACTTGCGTCAAACTTGTTGAAATTTTCTTTAAAATCAAGCTTAAAACAGCAGGTGCTGCTGTTTGCACTAAAGACGGTGAACCATTCACCGTCTTTAGTGCAAATACAACAAAACCGGAGGAAAAAACGGCTAAGTCCTAGCATTGGTTTACGCCTAGATAAGATGGTAGACGATTCACCATCTTTGTTAAGGCGGTGAACGGGTCACCGTCTTATCTGTGTTTTAGCCCCTCTCTCGAGGACTTGGCGAAATTAGGCTGGGTGGAGTTTTACACTGAAGACGGTATCTCTCGAGGACTTGGCGAAATTAGGCTGGGTGGAGTTCTACACTGAAGACGGTAAACTTGCTCAGATAAGGCGGTAAACCATTGACCGTCTTAAGTAAGACGGTGAACAATTCACCGTCTTATCTATGCCCCCCCGCTGTCGGGCGGATTTGCTGCCAAGATAAGGCGATAAACGACTTACCGTCTTTCCTAAAGAGGTAAACGAGTCACCGTCTTCTCTGAATTGCTGAGAAGGCGGTGATACGCGGGGAATTGCTGAGAAGTCACCGTCTGGTTCCACGCCTAGAGAAGACGGTGAACTACTTACCGTCTTCAAGATTAAATAAAGACGGTGAACAAGTCACCGTCTTATTCCAGCAGAGCTGGGCGCCGGGGCCCTGAGAAGGCGGCGAAGTCTACGGCTAGCTAAGGCAGCGGACGATTCACCGTCTTTGTTTAGACGGTAAACGAGTCACCGTCTTCTCGTCGAATTACTACAAAGGCGCTGATACGCGGGGAATTGCTGAGAAGGTGGTGAAGGGTCCACGCCTAGAGAAGACGGTTAACCATCTACCGTCTTCATGAGAAATTCGCATAGACGGTGAACGATTCACCGTCTTTACGAGAAAAATCCCGCCTGACGCCGACGTGGCGAAAAGAGGGTTAATTTTACAAATAAAATTTTCAGAGGGTTATTTTGCCAATTACAAAATTTCAGAGGGTTATTTTCGAAAAAAGTCCGTTGCATAGCGACAATGTGAATATTTTGAATAGAAAATACAGGGAATTTTCGAAATATTACACGCTGTAAAAAGAATGTTCAGTTAAGAGTCTAGCCCCTGAAAAAGCCAAATAGATTAAAAGGGAAAATCTAAAAAACTTAAATTAAAGGTTGTGATGTAAATGCAGGCTACAAATCAAGAAAAGTATAACTTTAACAGGAAAAAAAAGAAAAAGGAAAGGAAAACTTAAAATGCAATTAGAACACTTGCACTTGAAAAACTTCGGATACCAACTAAGGAAAGCTACATTTATTCAACATGCCAAAACCCTAATAGCGATGAATGAGGTCTTTATATGCCTCTGGATTCTTTCCATAGTAATCAATCTCAGCCTGCGAAAAATAGAAAATAAAATAAAAGGTTAGATGTTCAAATTACCTCAAGCAAATTCATTGCAGGATACGCGAAAGTAAAGAATATGAAGCGTCGATCACGTAAATTTTTAGCAGCAGTGAAGCTGCTGCACACTTTAAGAAGGTCAAGTTCATAATACAATCTTTTGATTCACTGTTATAATAATGAATCTTTCATCCAAATATAATCCAAACAATCCAAGTGCCGCAAGCTAGTGCATTAAACAGATACGGTTGTTCAATTACAGATGCAAGGGTTAATGACATTGAAATGCGAAACAAGGTATGTAAAAAAAGTAGATTAATCTGAGAATGATCTTCTCCTAATGCAGACCAAATTAGTTATACATAACTTTAAAGCAGTAGGTGAATAATTATGGAGATCTGTGGCTAAATTCAGAAGTTAAAAGACTTTTTGCTGAAGCCACAATTTTTCTGATTTTCTTGCTCTTTTATGTCTGTCAAAGTATTTTTCATTTTAAGTTCGACACAGCATCTAATAAATGAATGTACCGTAAAAAGGATATTACTGTCCAAAAATGAGGTTAGAAAGTCACAAAGGCCACTTTACTCTATAAATTATGTTCTATCTTCTCCTAGAAGTCAGTTTGGAGTTATGTTTGATGATGCGGTGGATGAAGATGCGCACAAGTAAAATCTCATTCGTCACAACCCAATAGTCTCATATCAAAGCGTGGGGAAAGTGGATGGCTATACAAAGGACAACCAGAGTAGCAAGTTGGTATTGGTTACTTGACAAGCCTTAATCGTATTGGCTTGTAATACTTAGTCCAGGTTACTGATACTATATTCTAATACTCATCGAAACAAGCTTAGCTAATGCATATAGTATAAAAAAAAAAAGGGATAGTATGCAAAAATGTCTAGAGAGAGACTTTTCAATGCTGTAGAATGTCTTGAATAAGAGCACTCGTATGTTTGTAACTAACTTAAGGATCCAAGACTTTACCTTGCGAATGCCTATTACACTAGTCACAAGTTTTTTGCCGATTAATTCGTTCAAAATCTCATCTCCAGCAAGTGCTTCTACAGATTCCCGTAGTTCTTTTGGCAGCCGTCTAAGTTTTGAACCGTGGTCTGAAGGATTTGTTTCTGTTTCAAAAGTTCAGCAAATAAATGTGAATCAAAAAGATAAACTCTCGATTATCCTCCAAACAGGCAGCAAAAGACCATAACTTGCAGTAGAAATCCGCGCAACCATGAAGCCATCATACAAGCATATATAAAAACCTAGACTGAAAGGTATAATAATCCTGAATTGATGGTGGATAAATTTGTAGCCTTTTTTTTTTTATAGTTTGGGAGATATGTCTAGATCACTTCTTCTGTCGTTGACATTGAAGAATAAACAAATTATAATGCAGTTAAGAAAGTGAGAAGATTGTTGAGTTTACCTCGAGGATTCAACAGTCTTTCTTACTTATGAAGAAAACAAGAAAAGGCTACAAATTTATCCACCATCAATTCAGGATTATTATACCTTTCAGTCTAGGTTTTTATATATGCTTGTATGATGGCTTCATGGTTGCGCNAATAAACAAATTATAATGCAGTTAAGAAAGTGAGAAGATTGTTGAGTTTACCTCGAGGATTCAACAGTCTTTCTTACTTATGAAGAAAACAAGAAAAGATATGAAGTACCAGAATTAAACATTACTTAATAGATGTACCCCTTCAACCAATAATACTATCAAGAAATAAACACCAAATAGCAGAAATGTTCAGAATATTTACATTGTCTGTTTGGCAGCATGTCCAATAAAACAAAAAAGTTCACCATATATCTTAACTATTTTACGAAAATGAACCTTACTCTAAATCTCGATACCTGACTATTCTAAAACCTTACTAGTATTCAGTCACTCTATTATTTATCTCCAGCAGTTCATTTCCTTTTCTAATCTTTTATTCCTAAGGAAAAATTCACCCAAGAAATCAACTGGCACAAAATTGGCAGTCCAATACGGTCACATAGGCCATTTATTGTGTGTTGAACTAAATTTATATGTCCTGTCAGAATTTAATTTCACTCCCAAAAAGTTTTCTACCATTGCAGTAGTTCAAGAAATTATCTAGACAAAATTAATCCTACCTTTGTCAAATGTAACTACACAAGCTCTTAAATGGGGTTTTTAGTGCAATAGTCCTCTTCTAAAATTTTATTTTAAAAATAAACCTGTTAAATTTTTATTTGTAGATATAGTCCTATAAAAGCGGTGAATGGTTTACCGCTTTTAAAAGCAGTGAACCATTCACCGTTTTCTTTCTTTTTCTCACCTCTTTTTATAATTCTACGATGGTAAAAACGGTGAATGGTTCAACGCTTTTACTGTTTTTCTACTTCTAAACAGAACTTATGAATGCGGTGAATCATTCACCGCATTTAAAAGTCTATTTTTATAATTATTTTTTTAAGAAAACTATTTTTATAATTATAAAAATTGATAAGATTAGTTATAAAAAAAATTCCTCTTAAATAGCTGTCAAAACTGCTATCGATGTTTGACTACTTTAAAGACTATGAATTTAGAATTCTTGGCTTTAAGTTGACTAGCAATTTGAACATCAATTTGAGCAATCACTCTGCCGCTTACTTTGCTTAATTGCTTAGATATTCATAGCTAGCATTTGCACTATATTGCATATTGCTTTTATGCCATATACATAGGCCAATTGGAGAAAATGAAAACAGACAAAACCTAAGTACCGTATAGTCTATATTAAGCATTGAGGTCCAGAGATAGCTATACCAATTGGTTCAGGCAAGCTTAGGCCTCTCCTGAGGCCATCAATCCCCGCAGCAACTATTGAAGTGAGTCCCAAGTGTGGGTTTGCGCAACCATCGAAGGATTTAATCTCAAAGTTGCTGACAAGATCAAGAGGTACACCAGGTGGGCATGCAGTCCTCAATGGAGCTTCCCTGTTCTCTTTTCCCCAACAGTGATAAGCTCCACTCCATGTATCCGGCTGAATTCGATCATAACTACACCGACAAATAAATAGAACACATTAAAAATGATAATAAAAGAGATAGGTCAGTAGATGAGTACATGCTTGAGAAACCAAGAATGAAATGATAAGATCCAAGTAAAATGCTTCATGATATTGCCAATAGACGAGTAAAGAGAGACGTCAATCCGTCAATTCACAAATATTAGGGATGGACGCCGGATCACAGTTGAAATGAGCTTATATATGAGGTTAGCTACCTGTTTGGAAGTGGAGCAGTGAATGATAAGAGTGATGGGAGATGATGGAAAACTCCTGCCAAGAACTGTTGTCCAATTTTTGACATTCCATATCGAGTCTCAGAATCATTAGATCCCATAAAAACATTTTGTCCATTCTCCCACAAACTCAGGTGCACATGAGATCCTGAGCCAACATCATTTAAGAAACACCTATAGTAGTACACAAAATGAAGAAGCAAGCATTGCATTAGGTAGTACCCTTTTGGGAGCTGCTATTGCATGTTTTAGGTTCATAGCTCCTAAATATAAAATTCTGTAGAATGTGCATGTAGCATTTATAAATAACATGTGGGACATGCAGCAATGGTAGATACAAATTACACTGCACATAAACTGTTTATTATGTCATTTTCAGCAAAGTGTGATAGAAATTATACTCAACAATAGAAAGGTGGAAGCAGCATCATTTCAACTCCTCGTTTACTAATGTCTTCTTGCAAGAGAGAAAAAGCATGGGGAATATGCACCTTCAAACTTCTTATTTTGTTGGGTTATATTTATGTGAATTAAGTTTGGATGTAGATGTGAATAACATAAAAACCAAGGTTGAATGATTTGAATCACGCTGATTCATCAAGATATGTGTGTTAGACCTAGGGCTAACATAATGTTCTGAAAGAAATTGTACATCTCAGTTGTTTTGGACTCGGTGATGGACCCTGTAAAATATAAAAATACCGTTCTCTACAAGTTCAAGCTATTATTAGAGATAAACGGTGGTTTCATTTAATTTAACATGGCATCAGAGCATGAGGTCCGAAGTTTGAATCACGTCAGGCTTCTTGCATAATTGATTTTCTTCCATTTAATTCAAGTCCACATCACGGGTCTACCAAAAAATCTTGAGCCTAGACATGAGGGGTAGTGTTAAATATAAGAACATCATTCTCTACGAGGTTGAGCTTTAGAGATAAACAGTTGTTGTATTTCATTTAATAGACTGATATGTTGATATATTTACCACTAGAGTCAATTGACCCCCAATGTCCCCAAAAAGAAAAACACTCCCCACATCTAATGGGCTCTCTTATGGTTAACCCCACTTAACTAATTGACCCCACTTTGTTTTAAAAAATGAGTAAAGCTCACCCCCTTACTCCCATGTGGCACCAACTATGTGATTCCCAAATCCCAATATTATAAACTTGGATTCCAAGCTTAAACAAACACCTATTAAAATATAAAGAAAATATTTTACAATTGTTCATATTTGCTCTTCATTTTATATTTGGAGTCCGGCTACTATACTATTATGAGTACGATCGCTCTCGTACTCATAAGTTGTTTTCAATGATAGAGTTTCCGAATCAATAATCCACACCGTTAAATGTTATCTAGAGCATTTAAAACGTTTAGAAATCAAATTTTATAATTTTTCAACATCATTTACCTTACGATCAAGAGGTCACAAAATTGACAATTTTTAACGGCCGGTATGAGATACTTGCTAGTTTAACGGTGTAAAAGAATCCGAATAGGTAGAATTTTTGATAGAAAATTCTATTCACTACCTAGATAAAGATCAATAACTCCGATCTTAAATTGAAGGATCCGATCATCCATTTTTAAGACATCGTTCGATTTTGACCGTTCATTTTATACCCGCTTGATGAACTTTATTATGATTTCGAAAACTTATGAAATTAATTTTCTAGAAGTTTCAAATACTCTAGATCATATTTAATGGAGTAGATCGTCGATTCGGAAGCTCCATCATCGAAATCAACTTATGAGTACGAAGGGCCCAATACTCATAATAGTATAGTAGCCCTACTCTTATATTTGACCCCTCTGAAAATTTTTCTAGATCTACCACTGGGTGACACCATGCAGGCAATTAGGAATTCGTTCCCTATATCATTCCGTTAACACTCATTTCCCTAGCTATATCATTTCATCAAACAATGATCACTACCAAAACTAAAAACCAATATAATAATGTTGGACCAGTCTTTTTTTTGGTCTTAGGACTTCCAAATTAAAAAAAAAAAAACAGCTGATATCACAATAATTGGATAAATCTTCAAGAAATAAATAACCTACGCAATTCATAGAAGGGACTTACTTTGGAACAAATGTTGCTAATAACCCATGTTTTCTCGCAACAGATTTTATAACTTCACGAGCGTAGATCAATTTATCAGCCGCAAGAATGCATGATGCATGCTTTAATGCAATTTCAAATTGTCCTTTCCCGGCTTCCGCATGCAGCTGTGGCATGATAAAGATGGTTAGATATGATATATGCACAGTACACAAATATTCGCATGCAAGAAGCTTAGTTAAGGTCAGCTTTGCTCTCAAAACAAGAATAATTTGTATAAAAATTTAAAATTTAGCAATCAAATTATGTCATTACCTGCAGAATTTCATTATACTTTTTTTTTCCTTCGAGAATCAGGAGATTGGCCCCCTGAAATCAAACCCCAAGTTCCCCTACATAGGGAATCAAATCCAAAAACCCACCCTTCCGCATCCATGCCTTATCACTGGGAAACTTTTTGGTTTGGCGTTTGGTATTTTATAGATGATTTTGAATTTGTTGTTTTCCCTCTCTCGAAATCCGTTAAAGAAAATAAAAGATTATGTGCTAAAGCCACAGGATCTATGCAGTGTAATGTTGTGAATCTGATAGAGAATATTGTGAAACCAAAAACAATCAAAAGCGAAACATAATACATCATGTATTGTATATATCTTCATGATTTATCACTAGATTGATCAGATTTATAGTGTACAATTTTATGAAAATCACCCAGAAAGCTATTTCAAAAATTCCATTAATCAGTGGATGCAATTGATCAAACAGAAGTTGCCAGATCTCTCAATGCCCTGCATGTGCTAGGAACTAATGAAGAGGAAAATACAAAAAACAAAAATAAAAGACAATAATAACTTAGCTATTAGTTGCAGATCACAGTAAATCAATAATAGATACATATGTAAAGCAAATAAACATAATACAACTATTACCTGGTCAACTGAAATATCCAAGGATTGAAGAGCAGCATTTATTTCTCGTAAAATTGGAGATGCCCCGTCAAATGCTGATGTGGAACAGTAAGGGGTCAAATCAAATGGTACCCACTTTTCATGCCCTTCACTGCGTATATTTTTTGAAAAGATTATGGGGGTGAAATGACATATTCAAAAAACACAAGGAGACTGATAGAAGAGCACAGGTGAAGATACCTTACTACTTTCCTAAGGATATAAAATTCATTTTCAAAGCCTGCATTGATCGACTGCAAGAAAAGACACACAAAAGATTAATACATCTGGAGGATAAAATCAACATATGAATTACTTATATTCATGCATACCAGATTAAATTCATCATATAGAATCTTTGTAACTTTTCTCAAGGTACTTCTAGGGCAGTACTCCCATGCTTCACCAGGCTTTATGTGCATGTCGGTCAATACCATTTCCTCTTCTTTTGACCTGACGGAGATGATAATCAATTACTACAACATACCAATGCATATCCAACTGATAGGTTCACATTGAGATTATATTATTTCATGGTTGATACACACAAAAAATGGTAAATTCACTGTCTGAGCTCAAAAAACTGTTTTAACTTTGTGTCTTCATACAAACCAGAAAAGCATCAGTAAAGAGAAGTACATGACTATTCTTTTTATACAGTTGCTATGTCAAATCATGTTGTTCACTCATATAAAACATAGAATCATGGGGATTCACGGGCAAGAATCGATCCTCCACAACATAGTGGGCAATAAAACACAGGATATATTACCCACTATGTCATACCACTGAGACTCTGGATGTTTCAATATATGCAGCACCACAATACACTTAATGAGGATTGAGGGTGTACCATGACCAAGGAAGATGTTAGGTGGATTTGGGGCTGTCTACTTTTGGAACTCACTGAGAGTTTGAAGGGATATTAAAAGAACTTCAAGAATGCCAAAAAAACAATAAAAAAACTTTATTACATATAAATTGCATGAGATTTTGATTTGAATCATATATTCAACTCAGCCTTAGTCCCACTCTAGCAGCGATTTCTAAATGCCTCAAAAAATTAAGTGGGATTCACCAAAGAATCATGTATTGCCGTTTTATCCTATCTTGAGCTATCTTTCTCCACAGGGTGAAATCTTTTCTTGTCAACTCTAACATCTACTTGCAGCATCCCTATATTCCTTTTTTCCAAATCACTTACAGGAAATTTTTACTTTTGCCGATAGTCGCACTCATATCTCCCCATTATATCGGTCATAAGCTGTAAGAGAGAACATCTTCAATTTCCTAGCATTCGAAAATATTTTAGATCTCACTGATTTAGGATTTCATCATGCGTTTCACTGAATAAACATTATGAAAGTATAGGTTAGGTTAACCAATTTATTATTCCATGTAGCAGGACATGCAAATAGAAAGGGACAAAACAAAGAACAAGAATATCATAAAACATTATTTAATCACTGAACAGCATTGATTATGCACAAATGTCAATAAGTCATAGAAAAAGATCTGCACGGAAAAGAAACAAAGAGGAACTAATTCCTGAACTAGAATGTAGGAAAAAGAAGAAAAATTACCATGGGATCCTGCAAAGCGTTGATAAATCCGGCATAAGTCTGATCTCACCCACAGCTGTAAGGTTGGTTCCATCTGCTGGACCATCACAAAATGAGCTCATTGCCATTGAACATTGAGTTAAACCAACACCAGTATTCTTCACAACCTCATAGAATCGTTTTGATGGAACAACCTGAGAGCTAACGGATTAGTACAAGTATAAATTATTTGTTCTGATTCTCAAGTTGTAACCACATAGTGAGAACAATTGTGATTGGATAATGACAATCATAAACTTCATGTTGTGATGGTCCGGTTTCTGGGTAAAGAATAAACAAATCAATAGAGTAAAGAATAGAAGTTTATGCATGTCATCATATTGGAATCATAAACTTTTTGCTTCTCTAAATTATCAAAAGGAATTAAATCAACACCTATATTCTTCATAACTTCTAGTAATACTTATACTAGAATTTTTTACAAAAATTACTAATTACTAAATTGTGAAACAACCGTTGTACTCTAAAAGCTTAAACCGTTAGAGAACGGTGAATTTTTTAATTTAACACTCCCCCTCACGTCTGGGCTCGAGACTTTTTGCAAAGCCCATGACATGAACTTGAATTAAATAGAAGGAAATTAATAATGCTAGAAGCCTGGCATGACTTGAACTTAGGGTCTTCTGCTCTGATACCATGTGAAACAACTGTTGTACTCTAAAAGTTTAAGCTGTTAGAGAATGGTGAATTTTTATATTTAACATAAAAGAATAGTGAATGGAACTACTACAAAGAATACAACTCATTGTAAAGGAGCAATAGAATATACTCACACGACATCGGTGTTGGCCTGAAGCATCAACCCAGATAACTCGAACAAATACTGTATCTTTGATTGAAATATTAGATTTTAGTGTGTTCTCAAAAGATTTGGTACAAGAATTATTTATAGATCCAACAATTCCATTCAACTTGTAGAGCTGCAATGCATTATTTCTAAATATATCCTCCACCGCTTCAATAGCCTCTGCAATAGTTAGATCGCCATCATCACATGCAGTTGACAAAACACTGAAAACAACATCACGGGCCCATTTCGCGCCTGCATGATTTGGTAAAATACAGTAAACCACAGTGAAGCTAAGAATACATAAACATTTTTTTTGCAAGAAAATCATTTGAGATTATCAAAGATTTTTATATTAAAAATTTTCTATGTAGAAAATAGAAAGAAGAAAGAAGTCCTTAATTACCAATCAGACTCTCGAAGTAGATCCTTAGTTTTTATGTACTTACATTTTCAACCATTACAATAGAGTAATAGGCCAATTTACTCTATTTTTTAGACAGCTCTGCTTTTTTTTAGTTGCCTGTTTAGAAGGTCCAACAACCTAAAAAAATTACTCTGTAAATAGAGCCATACATCATAACTTTTGGGGAGGGGGGGGGGGAGTTCAGAATGTCTGTAAAATTTTTTCATGTTCATCGGACTCACCATCCTACCCCCTTTGACACTTTCTCCGCACACTCCCGTCGCCCTCTTTCTCAATTCCTTTAAGCACTCTCTACCCTTCTCCTTCTCCATCTCCTCATCCTCCTACCACTCCTCCAAAATAGTAGCTCCGATCGGCTCCCTCCTACATGTTCTCGCTCATTCTCTCTCTCTTGGCCCTACTCTCTCCATCTTCTCTCAATCCAAAACCCTAACATTTCAAAAAGATAAGATCACTTTTTTTTTCCAAATAACTCATCCCACATCCTTCTTCTTGACCCCTACATCCTTCGCCACCTCCCCTTCCTTGACCATGTCGCCGACGCCTATAGGCTTTCCCACTATGTTGATTGCGCTCCCTTCTACCTCCCCGGTGCCCTCCATCGCCGCTGCCGTCCGACCTCTTACTCTTCTTCTTCTACCTCTACTATCTCCTCCTCAAGATTGCAACGTTTTTCCTCATTGTCGACTACCACAGTCACCGCCTATGGGTGCTCCCACTCCTAAATAGGACACCGGTGGGTTCTTCATGTTGGGTTGTCACGGTGAAAAGTAGGGACAAATGTGGGAGGGATGGAAGGCAATGGATTTGAGCCGGGAGGAGAAAGTGGTCGGGGTGGGTTTGAGCAAGGAGGAAGTGGTGGTGGTGGTGGTGGTGGTGGTGATAGGCTGTTTTTTCACATTAATTTTTTTTTTTTTCAGGTTTAAGCCAAATACTAAAAAATGGGATAAAAAATTATGGAGTATTAAGATTTTGATACCAATCTATTACAACAAAATATAAAATTATTTTTAATTTCTACAGTTGCCAAACAGGCCTTATACTAAGTTGTCAAACAGTCCTGCCAAATCAAACAATAATCAAGAAAGACCAGAGACAAATATGATGAACAATAGGACGTGATGGATTTGTATTAGTATTGTTAGTTAAATGATGGGGCTTTCAACAAATTCAATAGGTTTACAGTAGCCACTAAAAAGTGATGATTTATTTTAACATATCAAACCATATAGAAGTTACATGTTGTCGAATGAGTTAGCTACTAATCCACTTACCACTCAATTTTGCTTATGTTTGATATACCATAGCTCTGATTCCAGTGTAAATTGAGAAGTTCTTTTATAGTTTTGTTCTGATTCCAGTGTGGATCAAGAAGTTCTTTTATAATTTCGTAAATAAACTATAAAAGAAATTTGTCATTTTATGGTTGATACTTAATGAAGATAGTCTAAGGCAATCATTCTAATTCTATAAAAGGTTGCTTAAACTTACAACATGAAAGAGTACATTTAAGTAGCAACCTTTATCAGCATTGTCATCAACAAAACCAACATCATTCCAGCCTTCTCTCAATGTTTCTTCACATACGAATTATTTTCGTATATTTCACTCAAAAAACGTAAAAGTAACACTTCATAAATTACCAAAAATGCAACTTAAATCAGCCCAAACAGAACTGTTATAGCTGACAATTTTCTGAACTATTGTATGCTCTCAATTCTGCTATAATTTCAAAAGGCAATAATGACAGGCTTTTTCATCCCATGCAATGATATTATTATGTTATGCGACCATTATGATATGGAAAAGAATCTTTTTTTCAAACATACCAAGGTAGAAAGTTTCAGGAAAAGCATAGCCATCAGTGCTGAACATCACCTGTACAAGGAAAAAGTTAAGTAGATCTTTTGATAATCTCACGTTAATTAAAACGAAAATCAGTTTACACACAAAATTGACTTTTGCCACATAACAATGACCGTAAAAGAGTTCATAACTTCTTATGTTGGACTAAACTTTAATAATATGCCAGCAATCAATGATTACTGACCAAGTTTACCCTTCCATATATGTCAGGGGCCATTCTCCCAAAATTTACTTTATCATTTACTTTCATGTTGATCATTATAGCATTTTTCACACTTAGTTGCTAAAGCCAATAATACAAATTGAAAAGTAGTGATGGTTAATACTTGGTAGCAAAGGTTTGTCGTGCCATGGCTTCAATATTTGATAATATGGATAGTCGAATTCCGGTAGTAAAGTTGACTTATGGAATTTCATCAATCTTCAATAATAAATAGGCCGTAATTTGCATTAGATAGGTGCCCAAGCATTCTGTTAATAGGCAGATCATATTACTCGGAGTAATGCAATTTTTCAAAATAGGGCTCTAAGGGAAATGTCATAGAAGATATTTCAAGAAGCACAACAATGGTAATAGATAGTAGAGATATCCCGGGATCGAACAAAATAATGCATGGAAATCATTTTTCACATAATTCATATGAAAGACATGCCCTAACAAGTATATTCTTCAGCTTCTCATTGGTACTGAAATAAATCACAGAAGAAAGTAATTCCACCTTTTTCAAAGGCGCTAGCTCTAAAAGTTCTTTGACTGAAGAGATCATTCCTTGGACACTAAGCTTCGGAACCGCCAAACCAAAATCAAGGTAGACCTATTCATGATGATTTAAGAATGGTTAAAATAAATTGTTGTAAATTATTGGATAACAAAGAACACATCAAAACAACAAACCTGCGAGTAAACTGAAGCAAGATATGATGCTTCCTTTGAAAATGGATAAGAAGCATGTAAAAGAACAATTCGAGATCTAGAAAATCTTTCGTCCTCAAGAACACGCCGTAGATGAAGGGGATTGGACTTTCTCAGATCCAAGTCCTTGTCTCCAAATCTGAATCAAATGTAGAGTTAGAATTAGTTTGCTTTGTATGAAAGAATTGAAGGCACGGAGTTAAAACTCTTTATCCGATCTGTTAAAGCACAGTCTAGTCTAACAATAAATAAATACTAGGGAAAACTTCAAAAACCCCTCCTATGGTTTCGCACTTTATCACTTTAGTACGCTGTTGTTTAAAGTGTATCAATTTGGTGCCCTGTGGTTTCATTTTTCTCTTTTTATTATCAATTTCACTATTTTTTTTCTTCTTAAATCAGTGACAAAGTTAAAATTAAAGGGTACTAAAGTGAATATTCGATAAATCTAGGTGGGTATCTAAAGTTTTTTGTATATAATTTAACGAAATATTAACGAAAAAGCTGCCGAAAAGATAAAAATGAAACCACAGGGCACCAAATTAATACACTTTAAACCACAGGGTACTAAAGTGAGAATGTGCGAAACCATGGGGAGGTTTTTGAAGTTTTCCCTAAATACTATGATTTTACCAAACTGCGTCATCCAGCATTGTTTATACTTTTTATAAACAGATGAAATATTCACGGTTTGATCAAACAGGAAATTTTAATGCTCTAGCTAATTTAATAGAATGTTTTATGTGTCATTACTTACTAATCAAATTTAAAATTTGTGGTTCTCTCTGTTAGCGGAAGATATATAACTAGAGGGCTAAAACTTCGATTGGAAAACATAACTTAAAAGAAGAAACTTCTTATAATTGGTACCCTGTATGAATTTGTATTGGCAAGTCAAAGGATAGAGCAACCTCCAGGCTACAGGTGAATAAGTAATCAATGAAGCTCTTATCGGTTATGCGAATAGGCTTCGCACCTGAAATATCCATATTAAAAGAATCATATTTAGATCAATCACTTATACTAGGAGTTAAATTAGTCAATTATGTAGCACATGTTCTTACTTACCACTTAACTCTTGTTGAAGGCCTTCTTCAGCTTCAATCTTACTAACTTCTGGGTCTATCTCTAATCCGCTTCTATAAGCAGCTATGCTTTTCATCGCGACAATTTTATCAGCAACTGTGGCAAACAGGTTCAGGAAATGAAAGAGAAAAGAAAACTGGCAAAAAGTCGGAAAATTATAGAAGGCATCCAAAAAGTTCGAGAGGATATGATTTCATCTTTGTCAGAAAAGTTTGGGTGAACGAATCTATCGTCCACTTTGATCCACCGAATGCCTCCTGAAAAGTAGTAAAATCACTTATTAGAATATTCTTCAACTCAGAAAAGAGATATTCCTGCAGAAATGATAAATTCAAGAAGCTATGCTAGCACTCAAAACTAGCCCAACAAAAAAAATTAACATCTTTTAGAAGTCCAAATATCAACAAAGTCTCTACCTAATTTTAAGTTATTTGGTAGACTTGCGATAATGCTATTTACTTAAAATATGAAACTAATGAGAGCTTCAATTCACAAACTTCTGATTCTAATATGAAGGAAAAAAAAAACAAATATTTGCTCAAAGTTTAGATGATGAAAACGGAAAGTACTCACATCATTAAGAATGGTTTCCGCCAAATGTTCGATTCTTAAAATTCTGCCCACTGCAGGAGCAAAAGAACTGTGCCACTCCCAGTCATGCATTTTGTCAAACTGGATACCATCATCTAAAAAGATTGCAGATAAATTGGCCGCTTTGAAGCATTTCGAACTAATTGAAACTAATCCAGCAGATTTTCTGTGGTCTTCCACTTTATCCAACGAAGCCTCGCAGTTGTACAGTTGAGCAATTTCCCTTAAGCTCCTCTGCAAATAATGCAATTAGAAAAGTATATTGAGTTCCACAGATGACTATTTCTTTGGCTAAATGCTGTATGAACCATGACTCATCATTCATGCATCAATTCTCCATATAATATGAAGGAGATGTCCCTTAAGACAATCTAAATTCTGAAGTAAAGCATTTGATGTGCAACTTCATCAAGTAGGAGGAGTTGACGAAGGGAAGGGATGAACCGAAATTTTTTGCACCGAAGCAGTTAGAGTAATACCGAAGCCCTCGGATTAAAATAAAATGAGAAAGGGCGGGAAATTGACAGGGCTAAATGACTTGAAAGTTCAAGTGAATCACACACCCCTCGAAAATCTGAATCAGTAAGATTCCACAGTAACTGATAAACAAGCTCTTAATGGTTTGATACCGTTTTCTCTTCTTCTTTTTTCTTTTTTAGTTTCTTTAGTTCTGCTTTTAACCTCAAATTTCATCCAGTTGAACAGGCCAGCTGAAAGTAAATTGTTTCAATGCATTTTAGCTTTTCCTAAAGAAGATGCTGTACACCGCGTCGGCTTGTGAGCTAACAATCAATAACATGGAAAAGTCCGGAAACATCTGTAAACCTCACACATACTATCATACCGAACTTACTGAACTTAAAGTTTAAAAATCACAATAACTAAATCCAAGTTCCAAATAAGGTGTAAACTTTCGATTCAGATATAATCTTAGTCTCATCTAAGCCTCAAGGTTCGAGATAAACGAGACAAGCCAACTCCGACCAGGTAAAACACAATGTTTTTACAATTCTTTTGGGTTATGATCACTATCATCGCGTAGCCTCACGAACTAATCTTTTATTTAGAAAGTGTTAGTGTGTGTATTATTATTTAGATTAGTGCACTCGAACTATAACAGAACGCAATATGAATAGTGTTGTTTACATATTCAGATTTATTGTTGATAAATAGATTTATTGACTGATTAATTTTGCCCAGGTTAGAGGAACATGATTTGACAAACTAGCAAAAGATAACAGTGTCAAAACTATTTTATGACTCGACAAAGCATTTAATGCGATCGCACCCGAATCAAGCCTCGCCACGTGATCGGATCCGAGCCCAAGTACACGGGGCGATCTAATTCGATACGATACGATACGATGCGCTCAACGTGGCCCAGCTCACTCGGAGGTGAGAAAACAGAGTGTCTAAGTACACCGTGTGTAATCGTACCAAAGTACGCTATACAAAGGTTTTTTTTTTACAAAAAAAGGCTAAAAAATGGTATAATTATTAATAAATAGGTTTATTATCATCTTATCAGCAGTTAAATATTTTAATTTCCTTCACTAAAATCATGAAATTCAGAATAAGTGAAGTTAAAATTAAAACCAAAAAAAAAGCCAATGTAGGAAAAAAAAAAAAAAAAAAAAAAAAGGAAGAGTTAAAGAGCGTAATTTTTCTCACACATATTTATACTTAAAAAAAAAAGAGAGAGAAATGATTTAGAGGATCTAAGTTTTGTCAAAATTCTATTAAGAACAGGGAAAAAAAAAAGAAGTAGATTATAATGACTAGTGATTGTAGAGCATATTTAACTTAAAAGATGATTTATCGTATTACCTTGAAGGAGAGGGAATGGGGGGCGAAGGAGAAGAGGGCGTCGCCGTCGGCCTCGGAGAAGCATCGGAGGAAGGGGAAGGCGGAGTCGACGGCAGCCAAATTGTGGGCGTGGGCGTCGACCGCCGGCACCCCGTCCACCGCCGCCCTCAGCTGTCTGTACTTCTCCGCCATCGCCAAAAGTCTCTCTCCCGACCGCCCCGCTCTCCCACTCTCTCCTGTCTGTTTCTTTTTCTTTTTCTTTTTCTTTTTCTTTTCACACTTACCGTTGACAATTGCATTTGGAGTGAGCCCTCTTGAAAGTGAATAATAATTAGGGCCTGTTTGAATGCTCACTTTTTGGGGTTTTTTTGCATTTAGTCCCTGACAAATTTTTATTTTAAAACTAGTCCTGTCAAAATTTAATTTGCAAAAATGGCCCTGGGCCTGCCACGCAGGCGCCACGTCAGCGCCACGCGGGCGGGGCCAGGGCGAATGTATTAAGTTAAACACGGTGAACCATTCACCGTGTTTAGACACGG
This sequence comes from Ananas comosus, assembly GCF_001540865.1. Lineage (NCBI taxonomy): Eukaryota > Viridiplantae > Streptophyta > Magnoliopsida > Poales > Bromeliaceae > Ananas > Ananas comosus. Next base: position 2,954,844 of record NC_033628.1, read on the forward strand.
TGAATGGTTCACCGTGTTTACTACGTATATTTTATATGTTGAAAAGAGGAATAGGGAGTAGGGATGTCAATAGATATGGATATCCGAAATATTATCCGAACCNGGATATGAATAAGGGTATGGATTTTGTATTTATTTGACCCGAACCCAAATCCGAATCCGAATAAATTATATATATATAAAATTTATTTTTATTTATTTATATAATATATAAAATATTTAACAGCTTTATATAATATATAAAATATTTAACAGCTGGATGAAGATCTAAGGAACGGTTAAATATTTTATATATTGTATAAATAAATAAAAATAAATTATATATATATATATATATAATTTATTCAGGTTTGGGTTCGGATAATATTTCGGATATCCATACCTATTAACATCCTTATTTCCTATTCCTCTTTTCAATATATAAAATATACGTAGTAAACACGGTGAATCATTCACCGTGTTTAGACACGGTAAATGGTCCACCGTGTTTAACTTGACACATTGGCTCTGGCCCCGCCCGCGTGGCTCTGACGTGGCGCCTGCGTGGCAGGCGCAGGGCCATTTTTACAAATTAAATTTTAAAAAGGCTATTTTTAAAATAAAAATTTGCCAGGGGGCTATATGCAAAAAAAGCCCTCACTTTTTTGGAGTACAAGTGCTTCTTTTCTTTCTCTCTTTCTTTTCTTTTTTTTTTCTTTTTTTTTGGGGGGGGCATTTAGCCCCTTAGGAAAAAAAAAATAAAAATAAAAAATAAAAAATAAAAAATTCACAAATAACTCTATAAAATCTATATTTATAAGACCGGTCATATCTCTGTCATACAAGTGCTTCGTGATCGCTGAATAAGTTGAACACGATGAATATTCATCGTGTCCAAATATGATAAATAATTCACCGTGTTTAACCTAAACTTATACAACATATAAACATATATAATACAATAAATACGGTGAATCATTAATCGTGTCTAAATACGACGAACAGTTTAGCGTGTTCAACTTAACCTGGGCAATCAGTCACGCTCATGTGTCATTTGCGTGGCTCTTGTACGGCGAGAATAGAGACAATCTTGGAAATATAAATTTTATTGGAGTACTTATAAAAAAAAATTATAAAAAGACTAAATACAAAAAAAAAACCTCTAAAAATAAATAAATTAATTAATAAATAAAAATATATGTAGAGCCCTTAACTATTAGACATTTTGAAATTAGTTTTGCTGCTTGAATACAAATTTATGAGGCCTAAATGTTGCACCTCATTTATTTAAAGACAATTATTTTTTTCACTGGTCATTAATTATTTTCCAACTAAAAAGCAAAAAGGTTTATAAAATAATATTTTAAAAATCGAGCGGAACAACAATTCAAAAATATTACTAGATTAAGATATTATTGAATTAAGAGTTACTGGTTCAATCACTAGTTAAACAGCATGTCATTATAAATTTTATATAAAAATATGCATATATTGTTATTCTATTATCATATTTAATTTACCAATTTGCATAAAAAAATTATTAGTTTTGAGCTTTTGCAAAAGTAGGCCGTCTTTTTGAATTTTACAGATTCAGTCCGAATTTTTAGAAAACTGACTAAAATACCCTTATTATCTTTTCTCTTTCCTTTTTTTTTCATTCTTTTTTTACTTTCCCTCCAAAAAGGGCAATAGAAGTTTTTTGTCTCATTCTTTTTTTACTTTCCCTCCGAAAAGGGCGGTGGAAGTGAAAGTGGAAGTCGAAGCAGAAGTGAAAGTGGAAGTCGAAGCAGAAGTGAAGGCGGAGGCGTAGGCGGAAGCAGAGGCCGCCCGCCTCGCCTTTATCTTGCACACCCTCGCCCGCACACCCTCCCTCCACCTTACTCGCCTCCGACCCCACCGAGGCCACGTCTCGATACTTCTTTTTTTTTTTTCCTTTCTGACCCTCCTTTACCGTCTCCCTGGCTCTTTACAACAGTAAAGAAGGCAGCATTACCTCCTCTTCCTCTCCTTTATTTCTCTCGTTCTTGTTTTTCTCTCTTCAACCCCCATCTACCACTTCCACGACCCTCCACACAGTAACAAGGACAGTGCCGCATCTACTTTCCCCGCTTTTGCCATAGCAGACACCGACACCGGTGTCAGAAAAAGAAGACTCGGAGCGAGTGCAGGTGAGAGCGGAGCCGAGAAAAAAAATATGTAGACAATAAAGAATAAAAAGAATAAAGAATGAAATATAAAAAAAAAATTATTTCTACAAGAAAAATAAAAAAATCAAAGAGAAAAGAAGAAGATGATAAATTTGCACTGTTTCACGGGAATGTTGCGCTGTTTTAGAAAAATATTACACTATTTAGAGAAATTTGTAGTGTTTGAGAGAAAATATATATATATTTTTAGATGAAAGTTGCATTTTTTAAACAAAAATTGTATTCTTTAAACAAAAATTGCATTATTTGGACAAAAAGTACACTATTTTTCCTCCTTCTCATCTCCACTTTCTGTCCAAATAGTGCAATTTTCATTCAAAGAATGCAATTTTCATCTAACAAAGTATATTTTTTCTTAAAGAGGATAAATTTTCTCAAAAATAATGCAACGCTCCCCTGAAATAGTGCAACGTCCTCTAAAATAGTGCAAATTCATCATCTTTTTTTTTTTCTCTCTGATTCTTTTTCTAGTAGAAAAAATTATTTTTCTTTATATTTTATTATTTATTCTTTTTATTTTTTTTGGCATAACCCGCACTTGCTCCGAGTCTTCCTTCTCCAGCACTGGCGTCGGTGCCTGCGCTGGCGAAGGCGAAGGAAGAGGATGCGGTGCTGTCATCATTACCATCATGGAGGGTCGCATGGCGGTAAAGGAGGCTTGAAGAAAAAAAAAAACGAGAAAAAAAAAGGACAGGAACAGGACATGGCGTTGCCCTCTTTACTATTGTAAGGAGCTAGATATGCGGTGGGGGAGGGTCAGAAAGAGAAAAAAAAAAAAGATGGTCGAGGGGCGGCCTTAGCGGGATCGGAGGCGAGGAAGTCGGAGGGAGGGTGCGCGGGTGAGGGCAAGGGCGAGGGCGAGGACGCGCTGGACAGAGGCGAGGCGGAACGTCTCCGCCTCCGCCTCTGCCTCCGCTTCCGCTTCCACCACTCTCTTGGAGAGAAGTGAAAAAAAAAAAAAAAAAAAAAAAAAGAGAGAATAAAGATATTTTTGTTAGCTTTTTAAAAATCCGATCCGAATTTGAAAAATCCAAAAAAGTGGTCTATTTTTGCAAAAACTGAAAACTAATGAATTTTTCATACAAATTGGCCTATTTAATTACAAAATATTTATTTTTAAACTAAATTAAGTAGACATAAGTTTTCACATTTCACTTTTTATGAGACTAATATGAGGTAATAGAAAATAAAATCACTAAGTTGATTTAAGCTGTTGGATTTTAAGATAACTTTGATAAAATAATAATAATAATAATAATAATAATAATAATAATAATAAAAGAAGCTCAGCCAATTTGATTAAAACCCAACATGCAATCGGTTCATTGGTTAAACCGCTGGTTCAACCAATTTAAAAGTAGAATTTTGACTTATTCTCTTCAAAAGGTTGAACCTAGGCCGATCACAATCGAATCGATCAAACTACTAGTTCGATCTTATTTTTAAGTCATTGGTTATAAGCTCTAAAAGGCTTAATTACACTATTTTATATTGTATTTTACAGATTTTTTATTTTCTACATTGTATCTTATTTTCTTAAAAGTTCCATTAAACTTTTTTTTTCAATCACTATAATATAAGTAATAAACTTATAATTTTAGATGAAAATTGTTAAAAAATACTAGTTAAAAATGACAAAATATATATTCGGCTTGTATTTTACATAAAAAATAACAAAATAAATATAAAAAAAATTGAAACTAACTTGGTAGAAACTTTTTAATAAATCTATCATGTATGGAGATTTATTTTATATTATTCATGTTATTTAACTACTGTCTCTTAATAAAGCAGTTGATTTATCTAAAATAATAAATTTATTAACAATAATATAAAGATTAATGAGAAAAAAATTATTTAATGATAAATATATATATATAAAAAAATAAAGTAGTACATGATAAAAAAAACGTAAATTACCCTACTGTGTAGACATAATAAAATAGAGTAATACTACAACAGAATTAGGTTATAGGGACACATATTTGGGACACTTTTGAGTAAGTGTCCCATTTATGATAAAACTTAAAAAAATATAATGCAAAAATGCCATAAATATAAAGCCCAATCCAACCAAAAATAAAAGATTACTCTACTCAACCCACCACACCGAATCCATTTAGCCCGATTACAAACAGAAAAGAAAAAAAAAAAGAAAAATCAATTGCCATCTTTTCTTCTCTCTTCACTCAATCCACTGAAATTTTAGACGAAGAGCCTTTCCTGTCGTCCTCCTCCGCCACCGCAGCCAACGAGATAGAGTTTCGGTGGTTGCTAAATGCTTAAAAAAGTGTTGGTAAATTAGCAGCACTCTTTTAGGTTATAGCGACACTCTTTAACTGTCACTATATACCTAGCGACCCCACATATAGCAACACTTTTTAAAAGTGACGGTAATTTTAGCTAGCAATACTTTTTTAACATATACCTATATTTAAAAGTGTCGCTATAGATCGTTTTTGTTGTAGTGATAATACAATAATATTTTAAGAAAAAAAATATATATAATATAGCAAAAGAAATAGCACTAAAGTACAATGTGGTATGCTGTAATTAAACCATTCTAGAATGAGTACAGCATAAGATGTACGCGTTTATATACATAGATGCATAAGTACCTTTTTTTTTTTTTGTTTGTTTTTTTGAAGTAGGCATCTCGAATTTTCTTTTTCGTTGACACTGCTTTATAGTACTTTAAACTAATTATTAACCTATGCATTGCACACGAATATCTAAAAAATTTTATTTTTTTCAAAAAAATAATAATTTAATTTTTAAGAAGAAAATTGTTTTTGTTTAAATAATTTTAAAAAAGTAGCTTGTTTAAGATTTGAGAGATAGTACCGACCGTCCCTAGAGCAAGTAGTAAAAGATTTGGTGGTTGGTATCCGAGACCCAAGTTCTAATTTTAGTCGATTCACATTTATAGCTAGATTTATTTCTAAATGTAATAAACGAAGAAGGTAGCGTGTTACCTATCTCTCAAAAAAAAAAAAGGAAAAAGAAAAAGAAAGATTTGAGATATAGTACTTAGAAAAGTTTAATGAAATGAATAGGATATAGATTTAAGGGATGATACTTAAAGGAAAAGTTTTGCCGTTATAGAAAAGGGCAATTTCATGACTATCCTTATAAAATAAAAAAATATCATATATATCTCTCAAAACTTTAAAATATCATCAATATCTTCTTAAACCTCATAAATTATTATAAATATCCTTGCTATCATTCTTAGATTCTCTATTTACTTCTGTTAATTTTTAATTACAAAATAAAATGATATTTCTACTCCTAATTATTTTTTTTGAAAGATAGGTAGCACGCTGCCCGCTTCATTTATTTCATTTAGAAATAAACTTAGCTGGAAATGTAAATCAATTAGGATTCGAACTTGGGTCTCAGATATCAACCACCAAGCTCATTGCCACTTACTTTAGAGACGGTCGATTTTCTACTCCTAATTGTTGGTAAGTAAAAGTGTGTAGAGACCCCTTCAACTTTCCCTATTAACTAAGACCTCTTAAACTTTCAGGTTTTTTTTTTTTTGAATGGCCTATAGGTGAAAAGAATTTTACACATTTTATTTTATTTGGAGAATAGATTTTATATGAATGCCACATGAAAAAAATTTTACTATCAAGAATTTTGACTATCTTTTTTTTTTTTTGAGTAATGTATGTAAATTATTATATTTAAATAGAATTAAAAATAATTAACTCTTTTAAGGTAACATTGAATACTAGTATTGATAGTTATATATCATGATAAATTATATAATTTTATAGCAAAAAATAAAAAGGACTATTGAGTATTATATTTAGTAAACTATAAATATTTTATTTAAAAATTTTTAGAAAGTAAAGTTTATTTAGTATACAGTTCAAAATTTAGAACCAATCATCTAAATAATTTTAAATTTTTATACTCTGTTAAATTGATATTAGGGGCAAAAATAATATTTTAAAAATAATAGATGATGTTTTTCATGAATTTTTTACCAAAAGAGTGTTCATGAGTACTTTTAATCTGTAGAGGAGTATTGATGATATTTTTAACTTCAGAGCGGCATCTATATACTATAATGGCCTTCGAGAGGGGGTACGGGTGAAATTTTTCCTTATAGAATAAGTTTAATAAGATGGATAGTGTTGAGATTTGAGGGATGGTATTTAGAAAAGAAAAGAAAAGGAAAAAAAAAAAAAATCTTTGCCAAGGATACGAGAGATAATATGTTATATAGAAAAAGTTTAAATAGTGTATAGATTTGAGGAATTAATGACCCTTAAAAAAGAAAAGTTTTGCTAAGGTAGGTAAATTGATCTTTCCTGCTATGCTCTATATTTAATGAGGATTAATTCCATGCATATGTATTTCTTAAAAAAAAAAATTGTATATTTATTACTACAAAGTTTGGTTACCATATATATATATTCTTTCAAAATTGTATAATTTATAAATATATTCCTTTCAGTTAACTGATTGATTAAAATTATACTTTCTTTTAACAGAGAAATATATTTGCTAATTATTAAAACTTTAAAAGGATAAATGTGTAATCTTAATATTTTAATATATATATATACAAATAAAATTATTTGAAGCCCATCAAAACATTATTTCTTGATTTTTTTTTTTTTTTCATTTTTATGCCGCCATTTCGATAGCGTTTGCGACAGTGTATAGATGGAGACTAGGCACATACATTATCCTTAATCCAAAAATTAATAAAAATTTTTAAAAGTTTTAATTAAAAAAATTAATAAGATAAATGAGCAAATAGGCGCCACAATGTATAGAATACTTTGAAACTAAGGACACCTCTTTTAGAAACAACTTTTAACTAAGTTTTAAATTTACTTGTGAAATATTGAAATTTTTGACAATACGGTCAACCAGGACCTACTGCCAGTCGGCCGACTCCAATACTCTCAGCCTCGCCTGATCTGCTCATTCATTCATCTTCTTCTTTTGCTGTAGTCATTCTTTATTCTCAGAAAGATACTTCTGAGGTGACCGAGAGCACCCCCGCAAGCTATACCGGCTTTTTTCACCACTTTCGGTGAAGCTTAGGCTTAGAATGTCTGTCTCGACTACTTCACGATCGACCGAGGTTTTAGATACAATTGACCAGCGCAAGTAACCTGAGGGTCATAAGCTGCGGGGCGAACAATTGATTGAGCATCAACTATATGTATTGAACCATGATCGACCAAGCGACTTGTAGCGGTCGACCGAGGGGCAAAAATAAATAGTGTATTTCGTTAGAAGTTACAGCATGCGAGGACTTTGTTATCTTGGTACACTTTTCAGCAGACATATTGCAGCATAATATTTTAAGTTGTTGAGTTTGGTATGATTCGAACTCAGGACCTCCTACTCTGATACTATGTGAAGCAATCATTATACTCTAAAAACTTAAGCTGTTAGAGAACGATATTATGTATTTTTATATTTAATACATAATGCGAAGTAGCACATTTGATTTATACAATTCCATTTGGATTGTCTATATGCTATAAGCTAGCCTATAATTATATGATTCTATGAATAATAAGAATGATTGCTCTCTCGTTGAGACTTAATTCTTTTTTAACCATGTTGCAAGATTCGGAATATAGAAATAAATTAGATCAAATTTTGAGTTTTGCTGCATATCTATCACATCTTAGAAGATCTATAATGTGTACACACAAGAAGACTAGGGTGTAAAGTAACTTTACACTTTAATTATAAAAGTGTAAGGTAACACTAATTTTTATTTGGGTAGTAGTATACTAGGAAAATAGTTCTAAATTTCTTATTAGAGTTTATTTAAGGTTTGTTTATATAATATCCAAATATTTGGTTGGTTTTATTCTAATTTAAAAAAGTGCAGTAGAGTTGCCACCAACATAAGCTACTTGACAAACTTTAGCTAATAACATAAGGTTAAAAATTATAGAATTTATCCAAACTATATATGTCCTATTTTTTTAAAAAAAATTGAATGTACGTACCACTTACTTTAATTAATCACATGAATCACATGAAGTATTTTAATTAAATCTACTAATATAAATATTATACTTGAATTTTGAAGTGAAAGAGTTGTCAAATGGTTTAAATCAGATAACTTAATTAAAAGGTTAGACAACAAAATTAAAATTGCTAAAGATTAAGCAGTTGAATCAAAATAGGTCGTTGTTCAAATTCGTATCCTTAAGAGAAGGCTTTTTATAGCTGATAACCTTGTAAAAAGAGGGCCAGTGGACTGGCAACACATCTTGTGTGTTGTGTGGGGCTGATGTTGAAACTTTGGACCATCTATTTTCACGGTGTGTTTTTACTTGATTTTTTTTTTTGTGACGACAGTGGAGGATGCCCTTTGTAGGGATCTGGATGACAACGTGGTCTGATCTGTTTGGGTTAGATGGATGGCCGGGAATGGATTGTGACCATATCTTGATAATTTGACTAGTTTAGTAGTCTGTTGGTGGCCGGGTTACCTTGAAGGCTATGAACGATACGATCTTTCGTAGCGCCCTACCGAACCCGTGTTGTTAGTCCCCAAGATCAAACTATTGACAAACACTTGGAAACAAGCCTTCTCGACTAACCGAGTCTAATGGTTTTTTTTTTTTTTTTCGTGTCGTCTCACGTCTCTTTCGAGGCCTTCGATGTCTCACCCTTGTAGCTTAATTCATATCTCTATTGAATGAAACGGGTAGCGTGTTATCTATTTCTCAAAAAAAAAAAAAAAAATTTGCCCAACTTTTTATGATTTTATCTTGCATTTTTGCATTCCATGCCTCATATGCTTAAAACCACGGAGGATTAATGGCTAAGAAATTCAAGTGTGGATATAGGGATGCAAATGGTTCGATCCGGTTTTTCAGGAAAAACTAAAGCTTACAAATAGTTAACTCTATCCATAAATCGATTCTGAATTAGCCACCAATCTAGTCATGGTTTGGCAAAAGAAGTTGATGTTATTAGAGTCTGAGTTTTAGATTAAAAAATAATTTGACTCGGTTTGCTTAATTAAGTCCACTATATATTAGTTTTAGGCGTACAACAAGGCTCACTTTTATTCGCATAATCGACGCATATACGAACTGCACGAACTCTATATGCCGTACAATAGTATACATGCATGTATACGTACGTACGTAGCACTACTACAATACAAGGTGAAGGTGCTTATTATTTCGTGCTAAATACAAAATAGTCTCTAATACATGCATATATCTTTCTTACTTTACCCATGGCCCCCACCAGACCCATATCCAGACCCATATCCGGATCCGTAACCCGAACCTCATCCGCTCCCTCCGACCCCGTACCCGGACCCACCGCCTTCCCCGCCTCCTCCGCCACTCCCATAACCGCCGCCTCCCAGCCCTCCACCCGAACCGTAACCCGACCCATAGCCAGAACCATAACCAGAACCGATACCGCCTGACCCGTACCCAGAACCGCCGCCGCCGCCACCGCCGCCACCCCTCCCGTAACCTCCCCCTCCAATTCCTTCGCCTTCACCGTATCCCGACCCTTCACCATAACCATAACCAGCGCCTAACCCAGAACCGCCACCACTGCCAGAACCGCCGCCGCCGCCAGCTCCATAACCCTGGAGAAGCACGCGACCGGCAGCGGCAAAATCTCCGAAGAGTAGTACTAAAATGAGTGCAGCAACAACAACTACAACTCTTGAACTCGCCATGTTTGATTGTAGCTGATATGCCCTTTACTCCTCGAGCTATATATGTAGTAGAAACAAATGAGGAGCATGGGGTGTATATATAGTTGTGTGCATGTAGTAGTACATTATTTCAATTTTGAACGTGGGTGATTGGAGAACGTACGTATAAGGGCACTAAACAAGTGGTGGGGCCCGGGGGATTGATCACTTAGAGGTTGAGGATCCACGTGTCAGTAGTTGACCAAGGGAAGGAGAAGCGCTGTTGACTTTTGCGTCGCTCGTAGTGCGTGCGCGTGGTGCTCCCGCATAATAATTAGTAAGTTGTGGTGTAAAATGTATCCGCGTCTAATGAAAGTGGGGTGGTTGGAGCCTCACTTGGGGCCAAAGATAGTGTTTCTATCAAATCAGGATTCAGTGACACGCGTCTCATTGTAATATTCCAATATCTAAGCGGTCGAAGAATATTTTGTGGGACTTTTAAAGCAAAATTAAGAGTTAAGCCTCCGTTTGGTTCGGGGTTAAGAAAAAAATAGTTATTTCAGAAATAGAATTAAGTTCAGGATTAAAATGGGGTTAAAATTTTTTTGTGTTTGGTTGGGGGTTGGAGTTAGTCTAGAATTATTGAAAAATAGTGTTTGGTTGGAGTAGGTAGGATAAAAAGATAATGATTGATAAAGAAGAATAATGATTGGTTGGAGTAGGTGTGATAAGAAAGATAGTGAGTTATTATGAATATAAAATAGTGTTTGGTTGGAGTTTGATAGGGTTAGGTAGAGTGAGCTAACCCGGAATAATTTATTTGAGATAGAATTAGCTACCCCCACCCATTTTTTAGAATGTTTGGGGATAAAATGGGGGTTAAGGGGTGGAATGGGTTATTCCACCCCTTAAACCCCAACCAAACAAGGGCTAAGAGTATTTCACATTAAATTTATATTGGGCGTCACAGGCTCCCAGTTTGCTTGATAAGAGCATTTTATTGGTGCTATATATATTATTAAGTCCTTTTTGTACAATATTTTTTTTATCCAATTTGGAACTATCAAAAGTGAGATTGTATACGGTAAATAGCCAATTTTCCATAAAAACTTCAATAATTTTAGAGAATGCTCTTTTACTTTTATCTAAATTGAGTTAATTACCTTTGGATGCCGAGTGATTTTCCTTCATAGTGATTATACTGAAGTATATGGACTGCGCGCGCGCGCACACGCACACACACATATATATATATACATATATATATATATATACATATATATATATATATATGGCTGCTGTGCTCTTAGGAGTACGGAGGCCTCCGTACTCCTGAGCCGTTTTCGATGATGGAATTTTCGAATCGACGATCGGCTCCGTTAGACTTGATCTAGCCTATTTGAAGTTTCTAGAAAATATTTTTTGCGATTTTTTGATATAATTTACCTAGTGATCGAAAGGATTCAAAATATATAATTTTTAATGGTTGATATCTGCCGTTTTCAAGTTTAACGGTGTAGAAGTATTCAAATCAGATGAAATTTTGATACAAAATTCTTTATACTATCTACAACAAGATCAATATTTCTGATCGAAAATTTTAGTGCTATATCACCATTTTTTATAGGATTTTTATTTACAGCCGTTAAAAATTATTGATTTTGAATCCTTTCGATTGCTAGGTAAATAATATCAAAAAATCGCACAAATTATTTTCTAGAAACTTCAAATATGCTAGATCAAGTTTAACGGAACCGATCGTCGATTCGAAAATTCCATCATCGAAAACGGCTCAGGAGCACGGAGACCTCCGTACTCCTGAGAGCACAGCAGTCCAGCTCTCTCTCTCTTTCTCTCTCTCTCTCTCTTTCTATATATATATATATATATATATATATAATTGAGCTAGAATACTTTTAAAAGTATCACCCCATTGGTGCTTTTAGGTTTAATTTCTAGGCCTTGGATCTACTTCTTAATTACTAATAACCATTGGATCAAACACTATTCCACCTACCACCACCTACCACCATCATCACAACCTTACATTCCTCCATCCAATGGTTAAAACTCAAAAGCACCACCTCATTGATACTTTTGAGAGTATTCTAGCTCAATTATATATATATATATAATACTTTTAGAAGCACCAACCCCTTGGTGCAACCCTTTAGTGCTTCTAAGTTTTTAACCTTTAGATCTACTCCTTAATTACTAATAGCCTTTGGATCAAACACTATTCTACCTACCATCACCTACCACTATCATCTCAACCTCATATCTCTCCAACCAATGGCTAAAAACTCAAAAGCACCACCTTCATGGTATTTTTGAGAGTGTTCTAGCTCAACTCTCTCTCTCTCTCTCTCTCTCTCTCTCTCTCTATATATATATATATATATATAGAGTTGCGCTAGAATACTATCGATAGCAAACGGTCTCCGTTGCCACCCATTTGTTTTCGATGATAGAGCCTCCAAATCGACGATCGGTATCATTGAACATGATCTATACCATTTGAAGTGTTTAGAAATCAAAATTCAAATCTTTTCAATATTATTTGCCTAATGATCAAAGGGTTTAAAATTTATAATTTTAATGGTCGATATGAGGTGTTTTCTCGTTTAACGGTGTAGAGATATCCAAATCAATTGATTTTTTGTTAGAAAATTCTTTAAACTATTTAAAATAAGATCTATACCCTTGATCTTGAATACAAGACTCCTATCATTATTTTTTAAAGAATATTTATTTTCAGCCGTTCATTTTTGCGTCCACTCGATGGATAAGAGAACAATATCGAAAATGTATGAAATTTGATTTCTAAACACTTCAAGTGGTATAGATCATGTTCAACGGTGCCGATCGTCGATTTAAAGGCTCCATCATCGAAAATAAATGGGTGGCAACGAAGCCCGTTTGCTACCGATAGTATTCTAGCTCAATTATATATATATATNCTAAAATATAAATTTTTCTATTTAATTTCAAAAGTAAGTTCTCTATAACAGATTACAGGTGTGAAAATTCTATAAAAGATATTTTCCTATTTTATTTTAAAATATCTTTTTTAGATATTATCTATTTAATTTCAAAATATATTTTCTTTTTAAGATAACGGATTTTATTTTTCTATTTAATTTCAAAAATTTATTTCCTAACAGATTTTATTTTTCTATTTAATTTCAAAAGTAATTTTTGCGTTAAAGATTATTGTTAATTATTTATCATTTAAAGCATATCTTTCTTAATAGCGTGATTTATTATCTTAAATTTTTTAGATGGCAATCATATAAAATATGGTCCAAAATTAAAAAATAATTTAAAAAAATTATAAATTTTTCTAATAATTATTACGTGTATTTGCACGTACATTTTACTAGTATATATATATATATATAGGCTACTATACTATCTATAGTACCGGAGCTCCGGTACTATAGTCTTATTTTCGATCATAGGGTATTCAAATTAACGATCCACACCGTTAAATATGATCTGGGGTATATGAAGTTCTTAGGAATAAAATTTTAGTTTTTTTCGACATCGTTTACTTAGTAAATAAATTATGTCAAAATGGATGGTGGAAATTGAATAATCTTTAAAATTTGAGCATATGATTTTTAAATTCAAGATAAAAAATGTTAACCTTAATCTAGATAGTTTAAAGTATTTTCTATCAAAATTTGAAGAAATTTAGATTCTTCTACACTGTTAAACTCCAAACTCGCCATAGTAGTCATTGAAAATTGACAATTTTGAAATAGTTTGATCATAAAGTAAACTATGTCGAAAAAATATATAATTTTATTTCTAAAAACTTTAAATACCCTACATCAGTTTTAACGATGTGGATCGTTGATTTGAATAGCCTAAGATCGAAAGCGAGACTATAGTACCGGAGCCTCGGTACTATAGATAGTATAAGAGACTAGCTCTCTCTATATATATAAGTGAGGCTACTATGCTTCTGGAAGCACAGAGCCTTCCGTGCTTCCAGATCGTTTTCGATATTGCGACTTTCGAATCGTCGATTGGCTCCGTTAAACTTAATCTAGAGTATTTGAAGTACCTAGAAAATAAATTTTGTAATTTTTCGATATCATNACGAACTCTATATGCCGTACAATAGTATACATGCATGTATACGTACGTACGTAGCACTACTACAATACAAGGTGAAGGTGCTTATTATTTCGTGCTAAATACAAAATAGTCTCTAATACATGCATATATCTTTCTTACTTTACTCATGGCCCCCACCAGAACCATATCCAGACCCATATCCGGATCCGTAACCCGAACCTCCATGAGACCCATAACCCGATCCGCCACCGCCACCGCCTCCGCCCCCTCCGCCGCCACCGCCACCACCTCCTCCTAGGCCACCACCACTTTCGTACCCGGAACCACTGCCGTATCCCGAACCGTATCCCGATCCGCTCCCTCCGACCCCGTACCCAGACCCACCTCCTTCCCCGCCTCCTCCGCCACTCCCATAACCGCCGCCTCCCAGCCCTCCACCCGAACCGTAACCCGACCCATATCCAGAACCATAACCAGAACCGATACCGCCTGACCCGTACCCAGAACCGCCGCCGCCGCCACCGCCGCCACCCCTCCCGTAACCTCCCCCTCCAATTCCCTCGCCTTCACCGTATCCCGACCCTTCACCATAACCATAACCAGCGCCTAACCCAGAACCGCTGCCACCGCCAGAACCGCCGCCACCGCCAGCTCCATAACCCTGGAGAAGCACGCGACCGGCAGCAGCAAGCTCTCCGAAGAGTAGTACTAAAATGAGTGCAGCAACAACAACTACAACTCTTGAACTCGCCATGTTTGATTGTAGCTGATATGCCCTTTACTCCTCGAGCTATATATGTAGTAGAAACAAATGAGGAGCATGGGGTGTTTATATAGTTGTGCGCATGTAGTAGTACATGATTTCAATTTTGAACGTGGGTGATTGGAGAACGTACGTATAAGGGCACTAAACAAGTGGTGGGGCCCGGGGTATTGATCACTTAGAGGTTGAGGATCCACGTGTCATTAGTTGACCAAGGGAAGGAGAAGCGCTGTTGACTTTTGCGTCGCTCGTAGTGCGTGCGCGTGGTGCGCCCGCATAATAATTAGTACGTTGTGGTGTAAAATGTATCCGCGTCTAAAGAAAGTGGGGTGGTTGGAGCCTCACTTGGGGCCAAAGATAGGGTTTCTATCAAATCGGGATTCAGTGACACGCGTCTCACTTTAATATTCCAATATCTAAGCGGTCGAAGAATATTTTGTGAGACTTTTAGCCTCCGTTTGGTTCGGGATTAAGAAAAAAGTAGCTATTTCAGGAATAGGGTTAAATTTAGGGTTAAAGTGAGGTTAAAGTTTTTTTGTGTTTGATTGGGGGTTGGAGTTAGTCTAGAATAATAAAAAATAGTGTTTAGTTGGAGTAGGTGGGATAAAAAGATAATGATTGATAAAAAAGGATAATGATTGGTTGGAGTAGGTATGATAAGAAAGATAGTGGGTTATTATGAATAGAAAATAGTGTTTAGTTGGAGTTTGGTGGGGTTAGATGGGGTTAGCTAATCCGGGATAATTTATTTGATGTGGGGTTAGGTGGGATTAGCTAACCCCACCTATTTTTTGGGGTATTTGAAAATAAAATGAGGGTTAAGGGATTATTCCACCCCTTAACTCCCAACCAAACAAGGGCTTAAAGCAAAATTAAGAGTTAACAGTATTTCACATTAAATTTATATTGGGCGTCACAGGCTCCCAGTTTGCTTGATAAGAGCATTTTATTGGTGCTATATATATTATTAAGTCCTTTTTGTACAATATTTTTTTTATCCAATTTGGGACTATCAAAAGTGAGATTGTATACGGTAAATAGCCAATTTTCAATAAAAACTTCAATAATTTTAGAGAATGCTCTTTTACTTTTATCTAAACTGAGTTAATTACCTTTGGATGCCGAGTGATTTTCCTTCATAGTGATTATACTGAAGTATATGGACTCTGCGCGCGCGCGCACGCATATATATATATATATATATATATATATATATATATATATATATATAGAGAGAGAGAGAGAGAGAGAGAGAGAGAGAGAGAGAGAGTTGAGCTAG
>NC_033628.1:2972520-2973145 GCF_001540865.1 Ananas comosus
ATATATATATATATATATATATATATATATATATATATATATATATATATATGCTACTATACTATCTATAGTACCGGAGCTCTGGTACTGTAGTCTTGTTTTCGATTATAGGGTATTCAAATTAACGATCCGCACCGTTAAATATGATCTAGGGTATATGAAGTTCTTAGGAATAAAATTTTAGTTTTTTTCGACATCGTTTACTTAGTAAATAAATTATGTCAAAATGGACGGTGGAAATTAAATAATCTTTAAAATTTGAGCATATGATTTTTAAATTCAAGATCAAGAATGTTAACTTTAATCTAGATAGTTTAAAGTATTTTTTATCAAAATTTGAAGAAATTTAGATTCTTCTATGCTGTTAAACTCCAAACTCGCCATAGTAGTCATTGAAAATTGATAATTTTGAAATGGTTTGATCATAAAGTAAACTATGTCGAAAAAATATATAATTTTATTTCTAAAACCTTTAAATACCCTAAATTAGTTTTAACGATGTGGATTGTTGATTTGAACAGCCTAAGATTGAAAACGAGACTATAGTACCGGAGCCTCGGTACTATAAATAGTATAAGAGACTAGCTCTGTATATATATATATATATATATATATATATATATAT
>NC_033628.1:2973245-2985892 GCF_001540865.1 Ananas comosus
TTGCGAGCGGTGGATACTCAGGATAGTGTAGAATGCATTTATGCTCGTGCTCGGATGTCGAGCTTATTTTTACAGCAGTGTTTTAGGCTATTCCGGACTGTCGGGTGCCGTTGAGGTTGACGGTGGACCCAGATTGCTGTTTTTGCATCAGATTATGCTGAGAGCACGTGAGTTTGGTTGTTAGACCCTGTTAACTTTGACTTTAGCCTGTGATAGCCTGATTAAGCTCGACAGAGATACGCTTGCATACTTGGTTGGGTAGCGCCTACGAGTGCCACTCCGGAGTCGGGCTCAATGCTTTTGCGTTGATGTCGGTTTGTCTTGGTTGAATTTGCTCTCTCCTGACGACCTAGCATAGTGGCAGTTAGTGTAGCTTCGACAGGCGGGACAGGTGTATTCATAGTCCCTAGTGAGATTGGATCAGAGTTTGCATTATTCTACAGATAGTTAGTGTTGGATTATGATAGTATAGTGGCATATAGCTGTAGATTGTTTTCAGTTCCTTTACTATCATTGAACATACATTCTGTAGACTTAGTGGGAGAGCCGTGGAGGTCGGTAGCGGTACCCATTGAGGACTACTTCTTTTTGCAGTAGTTCTCATGCATAGTTGTGGATCTTTTACAGAGCCTTCTTCTTCGGCTGCTGCTGTCGCGAAGACTGATTGTGGAAAGGGTGTTGCGAGTTAGAGCCCCTTCCTGACGAGTTACAGAGCTAGAGTAGTACTAGCTACTTTATAGTTTTTGGTTCTTATACATACTGATGTTTGTATCTCGCTGGAGCGAGTGATTTTGTGTACCAGGATGCTATGTATGTATAGTGAGCCTCCATTATATATATATATATTTTTAGCAGCTTTATACTACTGGTTGTGGTGTTGTATGATTACAAGTACAGGTAAAGCTATCGTTTTATATACAGGAAAATTTTCTTTATATACGGCGGATTTGTCGGCGTGTCCGGAAAAACGAGTAATCCGGGTCAGATTAAGAGATGTGTGGTTAGGATGATGTGGGCCCCCTAGAGTTGAGTAGGTGGTTGGTTGAATAGTATGATCTAACTGATAAAAATGATCAAAAGGGTAGATCTAACGGCAAAAAACTTGGTAGCACCAAGTGCTTCGTGCTATTAATAACATAGTAGCCGGACTCTCTCTCTCTCTCTCTCTGTATATATATATATTGTAGAGCTACTATGCTATTGGAAGCATAAAGTAGTTAGTGCTTCCGATTTTCTAGCCCTTGGATCAAAGATTCAACGGTTGGGATAATAGCGGTCCCTTTAGGGTTGAGTGGCCCCCTAGGGTTGAGTGGTCCCTATTGGTTAATAATATTAATCCAATGGTTAGAAATGATTAATGGATTGATCTAAGGGCTAAAAAATTATACAATTAAAAAATTTGCAAATCGTTAGCTTTGCCACAACTTCCTTTCCAACTAAATTTCTTGATATTATTTAAGTCTTTTGATGACTATGCTAGGATTAGTCCGGTGCCACTATAGTGTACTTTTCCAGTTTGGAGATTCTCTTTCCTCAGGTCTGTTGTAGGGCTGGCAAATGAGCGAGCCAGCTCGCGTTCGACTCGATATTTGGCTCGCTCGAGCTCGACTCGAAATTAAATGAGCCGAGCTTGAACAAAAAAAAGGCTCGAAATCCATTTCAAGCCGAGCTTGAGTATTACTCGGCTCGTTCGAATTAGGCTCAAAAAGCTCGAAAAGCTCGAATATATATATATATATATAATTGAGCTCCTATGCTTTTAAAAGTACTAAGTTATTGGTGTTTGTAGATTTTTAACCATTGGATTAAGAGGTATGCGGTTAGGATGATGTAGGCCCCCTAGGGTTGAGTGGGTGGTTGGTTGAATAGTATAATCTAATGGTTGAAAATGATCCGAGGAGTAGATTTAACAGTAAAAAACTTACAAGCACCAAATGCTTGGTACTTTTACAAGCACAATAGCTGGACTCTATACTATAATATATATATATATATATATATATATATATAGAACTACTATGCTATCGAAAGTATAGAAGATCTGGTGCTTTCGATTTTTTGATTCTTAGATCAACCCCTTTAATCATTTCTTATCTTTGGATTAATACTATTATTACCTTGTAGGAACCACTCAATCCTAGAGGTATTATTTAATCCTAGGGGGGACCGCAATCATCTCAACCATATAATTTTGCATATAATTCTTAATCAAAAGGTCAAAAATTCGAAAACATCAAATCCTCTATATTTTCGATAGCATAGTAGTTCTACACTATATATATATATATATTAAAAAATATATAAATATAATATATTTTAATTATATATAGGCTGAGTAAATAATCTCAGTTTAGTTAAAATCGGGCAAATGTTGTTGGCCCATAAAAACAAATCCAATAGACAAATAAAAGAGCAAAATTTTACTAAATTTATACATTTTTCCTTTCTTTCTTTCTTTCACAGAGCTCTAAATTTTCAATATGTTTCTCTCTTTTTCTTTTTCTGTCTCTCACCCTAAGTAGCCAAGCCGGAAGCCCTCCAAGTTGCCAAGTAACAGCATATGCCCGCCATTGCCTACCTTTCTATTAATTGTATGCTTGAGAAAATATACATAATATTTTTAAAATAAAAAATTATTATTTATATAAAATTTTAATTTTAGTTATATATGATTGGATAGTTTAATCCAATATTTATCTATATAATTTATTTATTTTTGACCGCATAAATGAAAATGAATAATATGGAGATTGAAGGTGGAAGATAAGACATGTGAGGCTGAAAAGATTAGATATTCAAGTCATAAATTATTTTTCTTCATATTATAATACTATATTTCATATAATTATTTTGTACTTTGAACTATTAGACATATTTTTGTATCAAATTATAGATAATATTCTATACAAATTAAACTATTGATCGTATGATGTTGAGAATTTCAAGCGGCTCGTTTAGGGCTCGAGCTCGCTCGACTCGAAATTAGGCTCGCTTGAGCTCGGCTCGAATTAATTTCAATCCAAGCTTGAGCTTACATTTCGGCTCGAAATTAATTTCAAGCCGAATTTGAGCCAAGATAAGCTCGCTCGAGCTTGGCTCGTTTCCACCCCTAGTCTTTTGGGCCGTAACTGGTACACAACACAACTTAAGGATTAAGCTCAATCCTACAAGCATGGAAGGCTATAGCAAATACCAAAGCTCAACAACATCAAACATTGATACTAAAGTAAACAAAAGTACTCAAAAAGTCCACAATTCACAAGTAAATGTAGGAAATAACAAAATTCAAATGGAGAACCAAAAGAATAGTAAGCTGGATAACTATCCAGATCACTATGCCTTTGACTTTACAAGATCTATGATTAATGAAAATAATAAACCCTAAACCCTAACCCTCAGGGCTAGGGTCCATGCAGAGCATGAGGATCAGTATACTACTCCACACTAGCAAAGATAGCTCAATAGAATCTATTATCAACAAGGCCTACGCATAAATGCCCAGATAATTAGGTTGTTGTTCAAGAAGTCAAAAATAAATAAGTGTCCAACAAGGTGACGGCGGTCTTGTTTGGAGAAGTAGCAATAATAGTCTGATAGGAAAGAACTAGCTCTAACTATTCCACCTAGTGCCTCCCACCTCCAAAAGACGTGTCACTTCTAGTAGCGGTCATAAAATAGACATAATTCCAAGGTGTATGTTATTCGTCCTCATTGAAATTGCTTAGAAAACTCTAGCTTGATCTAAGCTTTGATATCCTATCTTGTTGGCTCCGATATCCGATCTTGTCTGCCGCACCCGAAAACCTTTGAGAGGTCGAAAGAACTCCAAGAAACACCGAAAAGAGAGCTTAATTGAAAAAAGGGGCTTAAAAATTGACTTCTTCAATGTAGAAAACCTCCCTGGAAGCTCCCAGTGAGGTTTTTTAACTTATGATAGTGCAAAGTGCTTCAGCTTCACATCTGAATTTTTGCCAAAGTGCTTCTGTTTCATTTAGTTCAAAGTTCCAGCGCACATGCTAATTGACAGACAATGTTAATGGATTTTTGTGTTGGAGGCAAAAGGAGGTGAGGTTTGGAGAGCTCAAATTTATAGATTGAATGTAGAGGAATATTCTGGGAAATTGGAACTATTTGTGACAGAATAGAGGAGGAGACAAATAGAGGACTCCTTAATGTGATTCCTTAATTGTTGTTAATGGACAAATAATATAGGGATAAAATTGGGATAAAGATGAAAAAGATATGTAAGAGAACATTCTCGTGCTACAAATACATCCGGCTTTTCTTTTCGAGAGTAATAAGAACCTCGTCTTAACCCATGATAGTGGACAGGCTACATTTTTCAACCCATTAGATTTCCAAGTTGCATCCTTTTTCCTTTTTCTTGTCGCAAATCATTCATGAAAAAGGAAATAATATATGTAGAATGAATATAAATGGAAAAAGCACAATAATCTGAGAATCATCGCTGCATTCCTTTTGTGCTTTCGATTTAACATTTGACAGATGTTCTTCAAACTTGTTGATAGTTTTTCTACAATTGTCAATATCTATTTGGTACCTTCATAAACATTCTTAAGATCTTTTTAGTTTATGTTGTTTTATCTTCTTTGTATCTCTTAGGCCCATGTAGGGAATGTGTTGCCTAGATTCGCTCTCTTCGATCCTTTAGAGGATCCAAAAATATACAAAATTCCGTTGAGAACACTCTCCTCTGATGCTATAAATAGTGATGGGAAATGCAAGCCAGGTGCATCTTTTTTGTTAGTTCCCCCGCTATTTTAATGCATTTGAAGGGAGCTTCAAGATGGTTCCGAATTATTGGGTTCCTAAAGCATCAAAGCAGGCATATTTAACCAAAGCATTTCCAACCAAGACCTCAGTTCTCTTCGCAGTCCCTGTTCAATTTTCTTCTCATTGTCTCAAGTATTTCATTTTTCTAACTAGATTTTCCCCCTGGTTACATCTATTCTGTTTGCTTAAACTAAATCTATGAATTATGAGGGAAGAATTCAGGGAGGAAGAGGGGTTGCTGACGGCAATAAGTTATAGCCATCACTAATGCTAGTTCAAAGAAAGAGGGGGAATGGGGACACGAAGAGATAGAGGATGTGTACAAAGTAGTGCCGTAGGATCTGAGCCTGAACTGGTCCACTATTAGCAACTTGATGGAAAGGGTACCAAATATGCTTAAACCCTAAGTTAGATTAGTTTCCTAATCTTATTCATCAATCATTTCTTTCACATTTTCAGCAAACTACCTTGGTTACTACTTAGAGTAGGTGGTTGGTACCGTCCTTCTCGATAGTCAGTTCCTAAGTTTGAATCCCATTCTATGCAGGGTAGGGCAGACAGTGTGGCTTATGGACATCTAAAAGAATACATGAATTAGAAGCAAAAAAGCTCCCTTAGTTTTTAAGTCCTAATGTCCTCATTAGGCACGTTTCCTTATATAGTCCTTTGCAAGACAAAACATGAAAATCTATCATCACACTATTAATACTATCCTTGATATCCTAATCTCATTACGTTTAAGGTTGATGACGGGGATGCGTATTAAGTAGGTCTGTATGATCGCACCATTGAGGGCATGTTTGTTTCACCGAAACTAGACTTTGGGTTGTAGTGGACTTTGAGTTGAAGAGGAGTTCGGTGAAAACTACTTCCTCCCCGCTGTTTGTTTCGTAGCTATGGAAGTGAAGTTCCATTAGTTCTGCTGTTTGTTTGGTAGAAAATATATGATGTAAAAGTATAATTTATATATAAATAATAAATATTTTAATAAATAAAAATAATATAAGTATATTTGTATATAATTAAAATTTAATTTAAAATAACTAAATAATTTTTTTATACATAAATTATAGTAATACAATAATAAAATTATAAAGTAAAAAAATATTAATACTTAATTAATCAACTTTTATCATATTTTAAATGTATAAACTAAATAAAGAAAATATTAAAACTTAACTAATCAATTTTTATCATATTTTAGATATATTAACTGAATAAAAAAATAATTAGTAACATAATTAAGTATATTTAAATATAACTATCTTTATCTATTATATTATTTTATTATTTTTTCTTCATCTCTCTTCACCGTAATTGACTTCGGCTCATGATGGGGCGAAGTCAATTACACTGTTTGAGGTTAACTCGAGTTGCGACCGTAACTTTTTTACGGCGAACCAAACAACGGAAGTGACCGTTTAGGGTGAAAACGACTTCCCTCCTCTCCACTTTCATCCCACTTCCACCCAAACAAACATGCCCTGAGAGTAGCTCCAGTTCCGTAGGCAAGATTCAACTTGTCTACTAGTGTTTATTAATCAACTTCAAGGGGCTTTAACGATGTGTTCAAATGCTTTTGCAAGCTATTATATGCCTAAATGACTTTTCCAATTTGTTTCGACAAGGAACTATCGGGATGTGAAGAAGGAGGTACCGTCAGAGGTGGTTCACTAACTAAAAATGATCATCCTGAATAAAAGACCATATTTTGAATGCAATTATTATTCTTATCTCAATATTCAAGTTCATATTATACTTCTATCAAGTTGTATGTGTACAAATTGAAGAATAACAATGTGGTGTACCTTTTATTACATTCTTTTCTCTTTTTAAATGTCCCAGAATACTGTGAAAAGTATGCAAGACCTGAGGAAGTCGGCGCTCCTTCGGACAACAAATCCAGCGAGGAGGAGCTCTCGGAAGATGAGTACGACTCCAGTGATGAGACGGTGGTGGGGAAGCCAGATCTGTAGCGGCAGCATAGTTTCAGTTCAGTTGTTGCAATTCATGCTATACATGTTTAAAGCTGATGTTCTAAAATGAAGCTAACTATCCTTCATCAATAACTGCCATAGTAAATAAGTGTGCTTTGATGTTATGAGTATATACTTTTCTTATCTAACCTGAGATCGATAGTACTCGCAGCGATAAAGTTAGGAATATCTAATCATTCGCATGTAGGGCATGTGGTTTTTATTTAGGAAAAAAATCCTCACTACCCTTCCAAATAACTATAATATTAAATATCTTTTAAAAATTTTGAAATACCATATTTGCTCTCCAAAACCATAAAATTTTTCAAAAATGCCCTCATAACTAATACTCCGTCATGTTTAGCTATAACAGATCGATTCAAAATGTCAAATTTAACCTCTAATGCAATTTCATCAATATTCTTATAAATTTTTTAAGGGTGTGTTTAGTTCGGGTTATTCTAGCAGAATTATAGGAGGCAATTTTGTTAGAATTACTATGTTTGGTAGCATTACAAATGGTGTCGGATTATACAAAAAATATTACTGAGAAGGGACGTGTACCTTGGATTAGTGAATGCCGGTTAACTGTTTTTATAAAATACAAATTATTTCCCATCAAAAACTCCAACCTTTCCACCACTCATCTTAAAATTTTATTTAATAAATTGCAACTGTAATTTAAATTTATTTAAAATTTAAATTTCAAATATTTTAAATTAAATCATTAAAAAAATTAGTAAAAAATGCTATTTGTAAACGGTAAAAAAATTTGCCAAATACTCTTAAGGGCATTTTTGGAATAGACTATATTTTATTGTCAAAATTACAGAAATGTATAGACTGAACTAAATATAATAGTGCTATAAACATTGCAATATATCATTACATTACTACATTAAATCAAACGCGCTAATACAGTATCAGTAGTAATCACATTTAGAAATCGAAGATATCTGAATATATCAAAATACTCTGTAAAACTCTGTAATATATATATATATATATATATATATATATATATATATATATATATATATAGAGAGAGAGAGAGAGAGAGAGAGAGAGAGAGAGAGAGAGAGAGAGAGAGAGACTGGTATACTATTGATAGCACGGAGGCCTCCATGTTACCAAGTTGTTTTCGATAATGTGGCTTTCAAATCGTCGATCGGCTCCGTTAAACATGATCCATACTATTAAAAGTATTTGGAAACTAAATTTCATAATTTTTCGATATCATTTGACTAGAGATCAAAAGGGATTAAAATTGATAATTTTACTGGTATATGTGATGCGTTTGTGAATTTAACAGTATAAAACAATTCAAATCTTATTAAATTTTTATAAAAAAAAATTTTCACTATTTAGAATAAGATCAGTATCTCTAATCTTAAATTCAAGTCTTTTACCATTATGTTTTATTAGATTTTTATTTTCAGCCGTTTATTTTTAGGCTACTCGTTTAATTGGTAAATAATGTCGAAAAATTATGAAATTTAGTTTCCAAATACTTTCAATAGTGTAGATAAAGTCTAACAGAGCTGATCGTCAATTTGAAAACCGCATAATTGAAAACAACTTGGTAGCACGGAGGCCTCCGTGCTACTGATAGTATACTAGCCACGCTCTCTCTCTCTCTCTCTGTATATATATATATATATATATATATATATATATATAATTGAGCTCCTATGCTTTTAAAAGTACCAAGTCATTAGTAGTTGTAAGTTTTCGGTCCTTGAATTAAAGGATGTGCGGTTAGGATGATGTGGGTCCCTTTGGATTAAAAGTTTTCGGTGCTTTTAAAAGCACCATAGCCAGACTCTATATATATATATATACTAGTTGAGCATACGTGCAACTGCACGTAACAATTATTTTAATTTATTTTAAATCAATAAACATTTGTAAATCATATTTATTCAAAAATTTAGAATAAAATATTTTCTAAATTTATATGTTTCATCTTATTAGAAAATATCTACAATATCAAATAGATGGATAGATTTGATATCAAAAATTAAAAATTAAATTTAATTCACAATTTAAACTCAAATTTAAATTTTAATGTACAATAAATGGATAAAAATACTACTTTTTAACAGATTGAACATAATAATTCATTTTTATTTTTAATATTTTTAACCAATTGATCATAACCGTTCGTAGAATTGAAGTTATAGATAGGTATGAATGTTTTTTTTTAACAAATTGATCATAATCGTTTATTTTTATTTGAGATAATTTTTTACAAATTGATCATAAATTTGTATATCATATTAATTCAAAATTATGATTTACAAATTTATCAACTAATCTATCTTTTAAATTATTTCCATTGTAATATATAGATAGTCCCAAATTTTAAATTTTAAATTAATTTTATATTTTGAATTGAAATATAGATTTACAGTAGCAAAAATTTGGATAAGTATGATTTTTTTTTCTATTTTAGAGATAAAAAATTTTAATAAAATTTTAATTAAAATATAGATTCACAGTAAATATCTTTCGGTTGGCAAAAATTTGGATAAGTATATTTTTTTTCTATTTTAGAGATAAACAGAAATTAAAAGTTTGTTTCATTACGTTATTTATTTTACGTAAGGAAAAAGAAAATAATATTTTTTTTCCGCCAAAAAATGGGTCTGTCGACAGACCCAAATTTAAAATACGTGCTTTTATATATAGTATAGATATTGGGTTGATTTTTATCAATTAAATTACAATTTTTATCAATCCATTGATGATTTCAAAATTTAAAAATTTTAATTACTTCGTAGAAGTTAAAATAAAAAAATAGTAATAATTAATAGTTTACAGAGCAATCTAAGTTAAATAAAATTTTAAATATAACTAACTAAAATAAATAATTATCAAAAGTTAGGAGCTAAATAGGACTAAGGATGCGTTTGATTTGGGTTATCCTGTCTGGATTACAAACAATCCTGCTAGGATTACTGCTTTTGGTTCATCCTATGGGTGTGTTTGGTTCGAAGTCGGAGTCGGAATCGGAAACGGAATCAAAATAAGCTGGAATCGAAATCAGAATGACTCATTATCTAATTCTGTTTAGTTCATCACCTGAATCGGAATCGGAATAAATCATTCCTATTGTCGCTATTTGGTTGAGTTGGATATAAAAAACATAATCAAATTAATATACTAACATTATCTTTATAATATATTAATTTAAATTCAAATTAAAAATTAAATATTATAAATTTACATCAAAATTTTAAAATAATGTCAAAATTTTAAATCTATTTTTTTTAAAAAAAATTAAACTTTGAAATTGAGTGGATAATTCAAAATATAAAACTAAATTTTGATTTATTCAAATTCAAACTTAAAATTATAATTTTAATTTTAATTTGAATCCATAAATTTAATTTAAGTTTGAAATAAAATTTGAATAAAACTTTATATTAATTAAAATTTAATTTAAATTCAAATTCATAAGTTAGATTCGAAATACTTGATTAAGTTTTAATTTTTAATTTAAGTTCAAAATTAAAATTTAAAATTATATTATTTAATTTTTAAATTTTAACTCATATTTTAATTAAAAAAGTTGAAAAAAATAAATTTAATCCTAATAAATATTCATTCCATCCGGATTCAACTTCTAATTCGGCCTTCTAGGCCGAATTGAAAAAAGAGGTGATTAGGGAATTCCCATTCCACTCGGGAATCGGAATCGGAATGGAACTCCTGTGTACCAAACACCCACAAACGGATTCACCCATTCCGATTCCGATTTCATAGCGAAAAAGAAGCGAACCAAACACGCCATATGTAATCTGTTTGGTATTGTAGCATTTCAAAGGAGTAAGATTACATTGAAAATATTACCGAGAGGGAAGGAATGTGTATCTTGGATTATCGAAGGTGATTATCTTGCATATTATATAAAATTACAAGTTTATCTCTCCAACTCTCGAAACTCTCTCAATATTTTATTTTAAATTTTAAATGTTAACTTTTTAAATTTCAAATTTTAAAATTTAAAATTTAAATTTAACTATTGTTGGACTGTCACCTAATGTTAATATAATTTGAAGAGACGGAGTATTACGGCAAGGATATTTTTGAAAGAAAATATGTATTTAGAAGGATAATTATGCTATAACAAAATTTATAGGAATATTTATAATATTTTTGAAATTTAGAGGGGTACGGATGAAATTAACCTTTTAAACAAAGAATGAACAAATTAAGGATAAAATGATAATTTTGTATTTTGAAATAAAATAAAAAAAATGCTAAGTTGAGGGAAGTTAGCAAAAATTAACCATAAGGATATTTATGAAAAGAAATATTGTATTTAGAGGGATATTTATGAAATTTTAAAGATTCAAAGTATATTTATAATATTTTATAATTTTGTGAGGTTACAAATAAAATTAACCTTTTTATCCCACACCCATTTGGGTGTACCAATAGCCTTTTATATTTTGAAAGACCCGTTTATTATGAAGGGAAAGGTACATAATTGTAAATAAAAGATTCTAAACATTTCAGGGCAGAGAAATATAACAAAGCTAACGAAGTTTTTCTGTGATTAATTAGCCCAAAAAAAACGAGGAAAACGAATCATGCACGGACGTAGGAGGGAGATCTGATTCTGAGTTGAGCTTTTCCTCAGGCTGCAGCTGCTAGTGCTTAACTTGGGCACGGTGATCTTGACGACGCCATCTTTCTCGTAGATGGTGGTGCGCCACTTGCTCCGGTCGGCGTCGGCATTGCCGGGAGCGGGAACTTGCATGAGACCTTCGCGCGTCCGCTGCAGCGTCAGGTGCGCTCGTTGCTAACGACGAGCGTGCACGCGCACTCCGTCCTTCTCCGTCGTCGTCACGTTCCTAACGTCGGAGCGCTGGACGCCTATTTGCATGCCAATCGTGAACACGCAGGCGTCGCGGCGCTTGTCACGCCCCGGGGTCCCTCTTTAGTTTAAAGCATAGCGGAAAAGCGTCTGAAATTTTTTTTTTGAAAACCTGACCCCAGGGTATGCCAGATCCGCCACAAATACAGGAGATCCACTGTTCACACGGATAGAGTCTCCCCTATATTTGCACGGCGTCGCAGAAGTACAAGATACAAAATTTGCCAAACAGAATACAATCACACATATGCACATACGCATAATCATACACCATTCACAATCACATCCACAACGAGAGTTATTCATAAATCCACAACTATTAGTTTAAAATGTTTCCTACTTGGAAACTCGTTTTAAAACACTAA
The DNA here is from genome assembly GCF_001540865.1 of Ananas comosus. Lineage (NCBI taxonomy): Eukaryota > Viridiplantae > Streptophyta > Magnoliopsida > Poales > Bromeliaceae > Ananas > Ananas comosus. Next base: position 2,985,266 of record NC_033628.1, read on the forward strand.
ATCATGAAAATCAAGAAAATCGTTTTAAAAATCGTTTCCCACACGGAAACCTTTTTTTTAAAAAACTCGCTACCACGAGGGGTAGAAAACTATTTTCATTTCACAAGAATCCACAAGTTCTTTATTACAAACAAGCGCTACCACGAGGGGTAGAAAACCATTTTACTTGAAAAGCCCATAAATTATTCAATTAACATAACTTACTGAACCATAATAACTTTCGAAGTCATTTATTAAAGGAAACTGAGTTTAAGAGTTTAAACCAAATGGACGGGTCCGAAAGTTCTACTGATCGCTAAGTGCGCTCCTCACGAACCGTCCCACTAGGACCCGCGACGTCACCTGTAATGGGGGTGGGGGGTAAGAACGTGTACACATGTCTCCCCTCCTAGTGGGTACCGCAAGCCGGCGAGGGCGAGGGGTACTCACCAGTCACAGAGAATAAACAAAGGCATGGGTAAGGATAATACAGTAGCAACGATAATAAACGAACGAGATATGTATAAATGAACAACTACCGCTACTGTATGTATGCATCAACCGGACGACAAGTCCAAAATACCCAATCTGAAACTGCCCTATCGGTCCGTAGACCTCAGACCTGTGCCACAACTGCTCTAACCTGTA
>NC_033628.1:2987076-2997306 GCF_001540865.1 Ananas comosus
TAGAGAGAGATCCCTGTCCAGCCCGATAGAGTCTCCCCTATATTTGCACGGCCGTCGCACAAGTACAAGATTCAAATAATGATAAACAACCACAACCAAATAAACATACAAAATACCAACATAAATATTCATACACCATTCACGGTACACAGATCTCACATCTCCTTTACCATTCAACTATTTAACAATAAATCCACTCTATCCAGTTAACACACTATTCCAACAACGAAACACGGTTTTGAAATACTTAAAATAAAAATCACAGAAAACCCTTTGAAAACTGGTTCCCTATACAGCGAAGATACTTTTATTTTTTAAAAGCTACCACAGAGGGGTAGAAAATCATTTATTATTTCTAAGAAAGACACAAAATCCTTTATTACCACTTCCCCAAACCAACTGAAACGCTCAATATTTCAGATAATAACACAACAACCTGAACCCATGTAAACCGGCGTAAAGATAAATCAACAGAAATAAAAAAGTAATAACTAAATGAGAATGACTGGGTCGGCAATCTCTATCGACCGCTACACACATACTACATCTCGTCCACACTATTTATCGCCCGCGATACCTGAAAATGATGGGGAGGTGAGAACAGTGTAACATGTCTCACCTCCAGTGGGTACCGCAACACGAAAGAAGCGAGGAGTACTTCACAACCGGATCAAGAAGAACATACAGACAACACGTCCGGTTTTTTTTTTTTTCCCCCCCCCCCCACGTGAAAATACAATAGGAAGCAATAGTAAGACGAATAACAGAGATGTATAAGGTAATGAGCAGATATACTAAATACAGTAGCAATAAACTGAAAGAAAGTAGGAATTAGACTGAATAACTGCTACCGCTACTGCTACTGGAACCGAAAGCATACATGAATATCTACTATAGCAGCAAGACAACTATAAAGTAAGAACTGTAAGTATGCATGCAACGACTGCTACTATAGACATATGCGTCAACCGGTCAAAAAGTCCAAAAGTACCCAATCTGAAACCAATGCTCTCTTGGTCAGCACCGCAGACCTCAAGCCAGTGCCACTACTACTCTCCAGTGCATATAACCCCTCTAGAGCTCACGGGTTGTCACCATTCAACCACTTTTCCGGAAAAGAACACTCCTTGCGGTGGATCAGACCGCCAGTGTTCGTAAAATGCGACGAGTACCGGGCGATCAATGCAATATGCTCAATGATCAACCGTCGGCAACCAGCCGACAATCCTGCCCCCCCCAGGGCCCATCGACCGCATAGGTCGTCAACTGTAAAGAAGCACAAGAACCGACCACTCAGGCCAACTAGGATGGAACAACATCGACATCCTCTCAAACATATGCAAATACTGCTCAATGAACCACAAGGACTGACCACTCAGATCAACTAGGATATGAAACTCGACCAATCATGTCACAAGTATCGGATATGAAACTCGACCAATCATGTCACAAGTATAGGATATAAAACTCGACCAATCATGTCACAAGTATAGGATATGAGTAAAGTATAATCATCCGTCGGCAACTAACCGACAATCCCACCCCTCAGGGTATACCGACCTCAACGGTCATCAGACAACAAAGGTCGAGAAACTCACCGAATAGGTCACAAATACTGAATACTAGAATCGACCGACTAGATCGCTGATCTCATAGATAATCACGAAATCGCTCTACTATAAACATGAATCAGGGTATGTAGAATAGCTAAGTAGAGCAATAAGGAAACATGGTATCACATACAGATAGACTATACTCCTACACATGATACTAAACATGGAAACATCTGAGTAGAGTATAATCAAACAACGTGGGTGTAATGTAAACAATAGAGGTGCAAAGCTCAACATATAATATAAGCATAGATAATAACAAAATAGCAAGGGTAAGAAACCATCACCGAGCGTGCACTACTGTACCGACGTCGGATCGAAGTACTCACCTGTACAACTGTCGCGCCTGTCTCCTGACTGCAAAAGAACGTCAACAGGACCTAAGGAGGGTCCACTGGGTTAGTGTCTAACCCACAACTAAGAAACCCTAAAAGTATAACCCCATAAATAAACCCACAAGAATCGGTTTCCCAAACCAATCGTCGTAATACGCCGAAAATCCCCAAATCGCACCGAGACTCTGCCGGGACCCACGGACTATCCCGGAAGGCACCGACTCGTACCACGAGTCACCCGCTGCCCCTAAATACAAATTTACGTGTGACTTGGCAGCAAGACCTTAACTCACTCCAAAACGATTATCGTCGAATAATCGTTTCGATCCGGGTTCCCGGAAGTGTCTATTTCGACACCGGAACCCACCGTCGCTCATCCGTCATTTCTGAACTCTCGAAATGGTGTGAGTGACCAGCCAACAAGGCTCGGCGACTATACAATAGCTCACGAAGCACCGTCGGAATAATTCCGAACCAAAACCGCATTCTGTCGGCGGATTTTGCCAACAAACGCACCGAAAATATATTTCCGATCTTCGCAAAGGTCCGGGGCCTTGGACAATCAGTCCAGAGATCACCCACAGCTCATCCATGCTGCCAACAGTAGCCACGACGAACAAAGTTGCATAAAAGCCCTTCCGAATACCCGAAATCGCATTATTTCATGCGATTTCGACGCTTTTATGGTCCGTCTACACAAACTAGGAGTCATTCAGCCAAACCGAGACACCTACTGACAGGCCTCGGCGTGCCGGAGGCCGTGCTCACTTGTCGAAGCACTGCCGGCCACTGTGGCACGCGTACAAGCGACACCGAAGTTTCAAAAAACTGGCACATATGAAACTAAAATGGCTCAAATTACACTACGACGCTCACAGACCTAAATGCAGGTGAGCCTGTGATGCAGCCTGACCAAAAAGATCACGTGCCTCACTCTCCGGGGCATCAACGGACAAGCCTCGGATCGCCCGACACACGCAAAGTCGAAACCAAAAGCAACGTAGGCCAAAAACGGCTCAAACGGAGCGACATCGCCGAAATAGGCAGTCGGGGCCTTCAGCAGAACCAAGGTGAGCACGGTAATCAGCGATGAAGTCGCGATCATCGGCTCCTTCCGCAGAGGTCGGGAACGCCATGAAAAGCAATAGAACACAAACCACTCACTAAAGCCTATTTCGGGCTTGGCTTGGGCAAGCTTGCCCGGCGGCTCGCGGCACGGCGGGCAGCGCGGTGGCTAGGATTTGGGCTGCGCGGGGATGGAAGGACAAGGTGCTCCCTCAAGTGGCGGCTGCAAGGTGGCGCGGCGCGGCGGAGCAAAACGAGCCCGCACCAGCTAGGGCTCGGCGTTCCAAAGTGCAGGCTGCCGGTCCAAGGCGCGGTCGGGCGCTCGGGACGGCACGAGCGGTCTGCTGAGGCCGGAGGGGGCGGCACCGGATGGTCGGCGGTGGCTCAGCGGAGAGAAACGCGAGCTCCCTCGGCCGCACAAAGTCTGGGGCGGCCGGGCCTGCCGAGGCGGCGATCGGCGGCTCGCTGGGTGGCGCGAGACCGGCGGGGAGGGTCCGCGAGGTGGGACAGCGTCGGAAGCGGGCTAGCGCGCGGCGCCGCGGAGGCCGACTAGGCCGTAGGTCTAGCCTTCGGCCTAGGACAGGCAGCGGCCAGCTAGGAGTGCGGCGGCGCTCGCCCGCCGGGAGGCGGCCCGACTGGGAGGCATGTCGATGAAGTCGGGGCGACGCCGCATTGGTGCAGGGAGGCCGCTGCAGCCTCAGCTGGGCTCTAACCCGGAGAAGAAAGGAGAGAGATGGAGAGAGAGAGGAGAGGGAGAAAAAGGTGGCTGCGGCGGCGGTGGTGGCGGAGCTCGGTCGGCCGCGTCAGGGGCGTGCAGCTAGGGCAGGGGAGCAGGGTAAAGGTGGTGGGGCGCAGGGAGAACTAGGTTTAGGTTTCCACGCAAGGCCCATAGGTTCAACACACACCACACACATCATATATATAGCTACTCTATATAATAATATATATTATAATATAATATATATATATATATATATATATATATATATATATGTGTGGCAATTATGCAATTTAGTCCCTCTAAGAAGAATATTTCTTTCCCAGCCCTTCACAACGTGTGAAATATGCGCGAATACACCTTCACAATCAAATTCACGCGAAACGGCACATAAAATATCGCACTTTTTGCGAAATTACCGTTTTGCCAACACCGACCTCTCCTCGATCAACGTGGGATCTCTGCAGATCTGTCCGTAAGATTTGCGAACGGATTGCACGAGTGCGATCAGCACCTCGAAGACAACAAAGCTACGATTCACGATCGACTACGGATTCACGACAAAATCCAATCTTTCTTTCCAATAGAAGGAATAACACATAAATACATATAAAACATGTATTTTTGGATTTTCTCAAAATCCGTGCATCAAACTCAAAATCCATCAGCGCCAGTAGTTCCAGAACAGCTGAACCGGTCGAAACGAGCTATTGGATCGCTATGAACGGAGTCCGATACGCGTAGAAAGCCAACTCTACTCCGTGGCTTCACCGAAAAACTGGAGTTACTATTCACTTAAGTGAAAACTAATAATCGCGTAACTTCTCCGTTTTAGCTCATTTTCTCCTGAAACTTGACGAGTGCTTATATAGTTAAATTACACACATAAACATCATCAACAGAGAGTTTAGTAGCACTGTAAAAATCTCAGTCCTTACAGTACTCCTCCATGTTGGGGGGCCCAGAATCCCGGGGGCTTCTTCCTCAGCTCCCGTAGGCATGCATGCATGTATTGAACTAGGATTCGAACTTGGGATCTCGGGTATCAACCATCAGGTCCTTTGCCACTTGCTCTAGAGACTTTATTATTTATATTTACAGGAGGGAAAGAAATAATTGAAGTTAATTATTTGCCTGAGTAGTATAGGATTAAAGGAATCCTTATATAGTTTGGATTTTAATAATTCGGTATCCAAATAAGAAAACAAGAGATCGACTCAGATAAATAATATTTCTATTCTAATTAATACACACGCTGCTGCAATTAATATTCACCAATCGAAGATGATTAGGAGGGGCTTTTAACAAACTATACGTTAGCTTATGTTAACTTTAAACTTTCTTTTTCCTAGCTGAGAACTCGCTAACTTTGAAATTTTCACAACAAAATAGTTTAAGGATAACAAATTTGGCATCTTATCAAATTGTAGATAATTTTATCAAATTAATGATTAGTTTTTAACAAATAAACTAGAACGGAACTAACTAAATTTAACAATGTTTTCAACTAAGAGGTCTAAACAACTTATTTTTTTTTAAGAATAAAAAACTTAAAAATATCTTAATCGAAAGAAAAAAAAAAAAAAAAATTGTAGTTTGTTGTTTAGAAAACTTTTTCTGAATGGCCTTGAGGGAATCCCCAATCTGCATGATGTGGCAATCCATCAAAACAAAATTACCTTCTATTGAAGATATGTAGTAAGAGCACATCTACCTAGGGATGCAAACGGGGCGAATCCGGGAGCGGGAGAGTTCCCCACCTCCCACTCCATTTCTTATCGGGGCGGGGCGGATTCGGGGCGGGTTACTTTTCATTTTATTTTTGGCTCCCACTTACTGCTCCATTCGGGACGGATCGGAGCGGAAGCCGGATTTTTGACGGATCGGGGCGGATTGAAGGAAGAAAAGAGTCTCCCATCTCCCGCTCCATTTACTTGGCGGATCGGGGCGGATTCGGAGCGGGTTATATTTTTTTATATTTTTTGTTCCCACTTACCACCCCATTTGGGGCGGATCGGGGCGGAGCTCCACCAATCCGGATCCATTTGCATCCCTACATCTACCGATCTTGAAATTGCACAAAATTTCTGTTGCTTAGTTAAGAAAGAAAGATAGTAGTATATATATTGTGTTCGCTCGCACCAGCAAGTGCGGCACAAGTCAGCAAGTTTCTTGATCGTGGTGGAGCAGGCCAAAGTCACCAGTTGGGCTGGGCATTCCAAATCTGAGCCCGGTGGATAGTGAAACCTCGTTGGTTTGTATAATTCCCCAGTTCTAAAAAAAAAAAAAACGGTCACCTTTTATAAACTGTTTATTTTCTATTTTATAAAAACCACACTCTATGTATTCAACAAATTTAACGACGGTCCCAGGTCCCTCCACTTTAGACTCNAAACACCCAAAAAAGAGAAAAAAAAAAAAAAAAAAAAAAAAAAAAAAAAAAAAAAAAAAAAATCACTTTTGCAAAAGTGAGTTTTTTGTTCGGTTGTTTGGTTGGCTATAAAATAAATTATGACAAACTGTAATTTTTATTCCTTAAACAATTTATATGCGCAAGTTATATTTATATTTATATTTATATTTATAATTCAATTCAAAATTATATTTAAAACTTTAACTTTAAACTTAAATTCGGGTTAAATTTATAATTAAAATTTAATACATAAATTAAATTTATAATTTAATTTAAAGTTTAAGTTATAACTAATAACTGAAGTTAAATTCTAAAATAAAAGTTCAACATAGAAATTAGAACATTTCTTCAAATTTGAATTCGTAATTTGAATATAAAATTTAAACCATATTTTAATTTATTCTTTGACCTTAATTCTGAATTGCGATATGAATTCACATTTAAATTAACATTAAAATTTAAATTTAAATCACAATTCGAACTAAACATTCAAATTCATAATTTGAATTCAAAATTCAAACTGAAACTCATTATTAAAATTAAATCTAAATCATAAATTTAAATTTTATTTCAAGAATTAAAATTTAAATTTTAAATTTTAGTCAATAAATTTGAATTTATAGTTGGAACAATTTGAATTCAAAGTTCAATTTGAAAATTCTTTGTCACACCCCGGATTACACTTTCCCCGGGCGCGCCGACAAATCCGCCGTATACAAAGAAATTTCCCCTGTATACGAAGCGATAGTTGTACCTGTAAATCAAACACTACTACGAACAGTAGTAGAGAGCTACTAGAGAAAACAGAAGCTAAACAAACTGAGTTTCATATACATAGTCCAAATCCAAAATACAAAGCTACTCGCACTCGCGAGTTAAGTCCACTATGTACATAAACTCGAAACAAAATATCTACCTGCAGTAGGGGCACCTCTAGCTCAGCACGTCGGGTAGGGCTCTAACTCGCGACGCCCTTGTCTCGATCCTGATCCGCGGAAGGCGCAGCAGCCGAAACCTGTGGCTCTGCAAAACAGGGGGTAGCAACTGGGCGTGAGAATTACTGTAAAAACAAGTAGTCCTCAGTAGGTACCGCCCAAAACAACATCAGTTCACCCACTAAGTCTACAGAAGGGAGCAAGAATAGCCAAAAAGTAGGAAATAAACTCAACCGCTACAAATCACTATACTATCATGCTCTACACTAACCAACTGTAGGAAATGTCAAATCTGACCCAATCCAATCGGGACTGTAGACATACCCGTCCCTGGGACTGTGAACACACCCGTCCCTGCCCAGTTGCAACTATCAGGCTCTATCCACACAACTGGTCCGTGGAGAGCAAGTCCAACCGGCATGAGCGACACCAACGCGAAAGCACAAAGCCTGACTCCGGAGTGGCACTCGTGGGCGCTACCCAACCGAGTATGCAGCGTATCTCTGTCGAGCTCAAACAGGCTCCAACTAGCCAAAGTCAAGTGAACAGGGTCAAAACAGGTCTACAAACCAAACCTACGTGCCCTCGGCACAATCTGTGACCAAAACAAGAATTTGGGTCCACCGCTAACCCGAACGGCACCCAACGACCCGAAACAGCCTAAACTCTGCTGAAAAATAAGCTCGGCACCCCAGCACGAGCGTAAATGCCTTCTAAACTACCCCAGGTATCCATCGCACTGATACTGCAACGATACAATCGAATCACAGCTCCTAGAGCTAAATCTGGTAGTTTAAGCATATGACGGGTCAAAACGCAGATTTTCTCCTAAGTCAAATTCCAAGTCCAACATGTATAATTTAAATATTCATTTCAGCATACTTTTACATTCATATTACATTCAAGATGCTAATCGATGAATTAAAGCATGATATACAAAAATCGAACTATACACGTCGACTAAACATGCACTTAGGAGCGAAACCGATGATACACCCACCTCTAGTGCAATTCCTGGCAGCAAGATGGTCTCGGATCACAAGCAACACTGCTGGAAACACCTCCAAACCAGCAACAAAGCCCCTCAAGATCTGGATTTACAATTCACCCAAAAATCTAATAAAAACCATCAATTTACCAAAATTTCAGCACTTAAGCTTAATTATCTCAATTCCAATGTCAAAACTCACCTAATGATCTCCAAATCGGGTGAGGACAGATCAAAATCCAGCAACTACTGATGGGTGATCAATCTCAGGTCCAAAATCCCACTGCCTACAAAGTTAGCATCAAGAAAAGCTCAAAAATTCCAATTTCAGCTCAAAGTCAACAGCAGTCCAGAAAAGCCTCAGTTCGACCAAGGTAACCTCAACCAAAATCTGCAATTCAGGGCTTCGTGGATTCCTCTGGAAGTCTAGAATCCAGCAAACTAAGTTTCGTCAAAATCCGACCTTCCTACGTCGCGCACGAGCCAAAACACTGAAGGTCGTCGCTGAAGAACTGCAGAATCAGCACTCCATCAAGCTGGATCAATGGAAATTTGATACAAATTGAGGCAAATCCGAGGGTAGAGATGCTAAAAGGGACTTCTCTGTAAAAAAGGGAGGAAAAGAGCTCACCAGGGTCACCTTCCATCTATTTATAGGCTGCTGGAGAGATAAGATAAGCCCCAAGAGAAAACAGCTGCTATCCAGTACTCATGCAGAAACGGGCATTTCTGGGCGCCCGGAACCATGTTCTGGGCGACCAGAACATCCCGACTGCACAAACCGGGCTCCTCGGACTCTCCGCTCGCGGTGTACTGCGCCCGTAAATGGCTCCGGCGGAACTCACCTACCGCCTGCCACGCGTCGAAGCAAGCGATATTCACGATGTCGAATTTCCGGACCCACATCTGGGCGCCCGGAACATGGGATCCGAATTGGCTTCCAATTTCAGTTAAATTCAACACTCATTTCTGGGCGACCCTAAAAATGTTCTGGGCGCCCGAATCTGGCAAAACTCCAGTTTTGCTTATTTGAGTGCGCCGAGTCCAATTCTGCATCCAATTCGTGCAGAATTGACTCCGACTCAGTCCGACACTCTCCAGAGATGTCGACCAGTCACTAATACTGAAGCCAACCCTATCCAAAGCTCAGGAACACTACATTCTTAGCTAAAGATATTTTGCTTAAAATTTGGATCTAAATTTAAATTTCAATTCTAGAATTCAAATTTAAATAAAATAAAGAATTTTCAAACTAGGTCTACAACAATATAAAAATCTCAAAACAAATCTAACAAAAATATCTAATTCTTCCATTTGTATTTAAACAAATAAAATGAATATATATATATACACACTAATTAAAAGAAATAAACTAAAGACATATTAAACTATCTAAAATGAAGACATATTAAATTAATTAAATTAAATTAAAAAAAATACTTATAATGTGACACCCCAATAGTCCCACATCGGATGGGAATGGGGTTGTCATTGGGTTTATAAGAGACTTAGACACTAGTAATAATAACTGGGTTTAAGCATTTTGGGCCGGTTGTTGGGCCCAACGAGTTATTGTTGCTAGTGGGCTGGGTCGTTACATTTGGTATCAGAGCCGGTTCACCAGCTGGACATGTGTGGCGGGTTTCGGCTGAGCCAGGGTCTGGATGACGGGCTAACGAGACGAGTCTCACATCGCCTGGTGATCTTGGACTGTGTGTGTGATTGGGCTGGGTCGTTACATATTATCTTGGTAATAAAATATGTATTATATATAATAGTTATAAAAGTGAGAGGGGTGAAATGAGTATTTTAGCCATATTTTTTTTGAAATACAGGTAGTATGGATAATTTTGATAATTTTACTAAATTTGAAGAGTATTTTTTATATTAACAATTTTTGGAAGGTATCAATGTAATTAGGGGTGGGTGAAAGAGTATCTATGAAATTAATCCTTTTTCAATTTATTTATTTAAGACCTCTGTGAATAATGATATGATATTAAATAATAACTTTAAAAATCAAATCAATAAACAAATAAAAAATTGATTATAGTTTGACTTTTTCCAACATCTAATTTAAAATTGGGGCAATTTTATGTATACTCCGCCCAAAGTCTAAAATATCATGGACGTCCCTACAAAGTTTAAAATATCATATATATA
>NC_033628.1:2997728-2999440 GCF_001540865.1 Ananas comosus
ACTTTTGCGAAATTACCGTTTTGCCATCACCGACCTCTCCTCGATCAACGCGCAATCTCCGCAGATCCGTCTGTCAGATTTGCGAACGGATTGCACCAGTGCGATCAGCACCTCAGAGACAACAAAGCTACACTTCGATTCATCTCGATCAACCACGGATTCACAACAAAATTCAACCTTCTTCCAATAGAAGGAAACACACACACAAATACATATAAAACATGTATTTTTGGATTTTCTCAAAATCCGTGCATCAAACTCAAAATCCATCAGCGCCACTAGTTCCAGAACAGCTGAACCGGTCGAAACGAGCTATTGGACTGATATGAACGGAGTCCGATACGCACCAGAAGCCAACTCTACTCCGTGGCTTCTCCGAAAAACCGGAGTTACTATTCACTTAAGTGAAAACTAAAAATCGCGTATCTTCTCCATTTTAGCTCAGTTTCTCCTGAAACTTGACGAGTGCTTATGTAATTAAATTACACACATAAACATCATCAACAGAGAGTTTAGTTGCACTGTCAAAAATCTCAGTCCTTACAGAGAGAGAGAGAGAGAGAGAGAGTCCAACTATGGTGCTTGTAAAAGCACCAAGCATTTAGTGCTTGTAAATTTTTTACCGTTAGATCTGCACTTTTGATCATTTTTACCCGTTAGATTATACTATTCAACCAACCATCCACCCACCCCTAGGGTCCCACATCATCCTAACTGCACATCCTTTAATCCAAGGGCTGAAAACTTACAAGTACCAATGACTTGGTACTTTTAAAAGCATAGAAGCTCAATTATATATATATATATATATATATATATATATAGAACCCTTTGTACTGATAAATTTTCGACCGTTGGATGAAGGGATGTACGATTACGATGATAATGGTCCCCGATTAGGTTAATAGTGGTCCCCTATGGTTGAGTGGATGGTTGGTTGAATAGTATGATCTAACGAGTTGAAATGATCAAAAGAGTAGATCTAACGGTCAAAAACTTATGAGTACAAAAGGGACTATACTCATAAGAGTATAGTAACCAGACTCTATATATATATATATATATATATATATATATAGTCCGGCTACTATGCTATTAATAGCACGAAACACTTGGTGCTACTAAGTTTTCCGCCGTTAGATCTACCCTTTTGATCATTTTCATCCGTTAGATCATACTATTCAACTAACCACTCACTCAACTCTAGGGGTCCCACATCATCCTAACCACACATCTCTGAATTCAATGGCCAAAAACTTGGTAGCACCAATGACTTGGTGCTATTAATAGCATAGTAGCCTAGTTCTATATATATATATATATATATATACTTCCATAAACATAAAAAGTTGTCATCAATGTCCCTACCATTAGTTGTGTTTGTTTTACTATAGTTATTAAATGGATAAAGATAAACTAACTTTTAAAATGACCAATTTATTCTTAACTATCTCTTAAGTAAAAGTATATGGGGGCCCCCTTGACTATATGCCGTTTTGAAACGGCTGCCTCAACTTTTATGTTTTTTAGTTTACATCCCATTAACATTTAGTTTTTTAAAAAATTAAGCAATTTTAGTCTATGAAAAGTGAGAAAATTTTTTTTTTTTATGATTTCACCAAATCTGGTGGCTCCATTTATTTTCTAGTAAATAAATAACTATGTATAAAAATTTAAATAAAAATAAATATTGAGGATTTTTCCGACCTTTC
>NC_033628.1:3000298-3078014 GCF_001540865.1 Ananas comosus
ATATAAAATAATCTTAGTTTAAAAAAAAAATAAGAGAGTTATCTGACATCAATCATCCGAGACGGAAGAGGGGGAAGGAACACATAATTCCTCCCCTCCCGTCTCCTCTTCTCCTGTCTCCTCCTCATCCTTCCCTGTGATCGTGGTGCGTCGATCATACACGTCGATACGTATCTCCGCCGAGAAGGAGGGGTGCCGCCCGTGCACAGCACTGTCGCGGCGGAGCTAGGCCGAGAACGAGGGACCATCTCCATCCGCAGCGGCTTGATTTCCGCCTCCCCTCCCCCTCCGCCGTCTTCTTCGTCGTAAACTTCTCCGTCTTCGCACCTGGAGCACCACCATTCCAGGTACTCCAGTCCCAGGATAATAATGTTAGTTACTAGGTCAGAACCCCAGAGGTGGAGACAGGGTTTACTGAAAGTTGTGAAGGGAAAAAAAGGCCACATAAAAATATGGATCAATATGAGACGTTGGATCTCTTTCCCGATCCCTCCCCGATCCTCCGCTTGCTTGTGCTCGGATTCGACATCTGTTCGAGAGAGAGAGGAATCAATCGGGACGAGGAGGGAGGGAGGCGAGATGAAGAGAGAGAGAGAGAGAATAATAATTTTTAACATATTCGAGGACATTCATAATATTATCAATTTTAGAAGAATACTGATGAAATCAATAATTTTAGAAGGGCATTTACGAAATTATTCTTTTAAAATACCTGAGGCGGAAAAGGGGAAAGAACACATGATTCCTCCCCTCTCGTTTCCTCCTCTCCCGTCTCCTCTCTCGTTTCCTTCTTATGTTTCCCCGTGACCATGGTGCGTCGATCATATACGTCAATATATATCTCCGCCAAGATGGAGGGGCGCTGCCCATGCACAGCGCTGTCACGGCGGAGGTCGGCCAAGGACAAGCCCCAGGGGCTTGATTTCCTCCTCCCTCTCCCTCTCCCTCTCCGCTGTCTTCTTCATCAAAAACTTTCCCGTCTTCGCACCTGGATCACCACTCTTCCAGGTACTCAAATCCCAGCATAATGATGTCAGTTACCAAGTAAGAACCCAAGAGGTGGAGATAGAGTTTGCTGAAATTTGTGAAGAGAAAGGAATGCCACATTAAAATGTGGATCAATATGAGACGTAGGATCTTTTTCCCGATTCTTGCCCAATCCTTCGTTTGCTTGTGCTCGGATTGGACATCTGTTCGAGAGGGAGAGGAATCAGCCAAGACGAGAAGAGAGGGAGGAGAGAGGGAGAGAGGGAGAGAGAATAATGTTAGCAGAAAATAATGTTAGCTTAAAAGAAAAGAAACACACGATTTCGAGGAATCATGTTAGTATAAAATAATGTTAGTATAAAAGAAACACATTAAAAAAAATAATATATATATAAAATAATGTTTGCTTAAGAAAAAAAATAAAAGAGTCATCTGACATCAATCATCCGAGGCGGAAGAGATGGAAGGAACACATGATTCCTTCCCTCCCGTCTCTTCCTCTCCTATTTTCTTCTTACCCGTTTCCTTCTCATCCTTCCCCGTGACCATGGCGCGTCGATCATACACGTCGATACGTATCTCCGCCGAGATGGATGGGCGCCGCCCATGCACTGTTCTATCGTGGCGGTGGTCGGCCGAGGACGAGAGACCATCTCCATCCCCAGCAGCGTGTTTTCCTCCTCCCCTCCCCCTCGGCCGTCTTCTTTGTCGGAAACTTGCCCGTCTTGGCACCTGGAGGACCACTCTTCTAGGTACTCCAGTCCCAAAATAATGATGTCAGTTACCACATATGAACCCGAGATATAGAGACAAAGTTTGCTGAAAGTTGTGAAAGGAAAGAAGGCCACATGAAAATGTGGATTAGCGTGAGAATAGGATCTCTTTCCCGATCCCTGCCCTGATCCTCCACTTGCTTGTTCTCGAATTCGACATCTGTTCGAGAGAGAGGAATCAGCCGGGACGAGGAAAGAGGGAGAAGAGATGGAGAGAGGGAGAGAGAGAATATTGTTGTTGAAAATAATGTTAGCTTAAAAGAAAAGAAACATATGATTCCGAGGCAGAATGTCACACCCCGGGACCGGCGGAGGCCCTCCCGGTAGCGTGCCCAGACCCGCCATATGTCTACACATATAAGGCGTCTAGAATAAAAGCAGAAGTAAAAGCAAGTAATAGAACAAATAGAATAGTAACAACTAATGATATCAGAGCGAGTAAAGTTCTATCATCTACACCAAGGTAAAGAAACAAAGCTAAACAATAAAAGAAACTATAAGTAGTACACTATCTGTCTCAAAAGTACAAAAATGGTGGTCTCTAGTACACTGGTAAAACTCTCAACCTCTAGCAAAAAAAAATATAAATCGAGAGGTAGACCATCTAGCAACTCGTCCTCGAAGTAAGCTAGCTCGAAGCAACTCCCTTCCCGCGATCCCTGGCCTCACCCTGCGTAGAAGGCTCTGAAAAACATCGAGAAAAAGAGGGCGTGAGAACTATAATTTATAGTTCCCAGTGGGCAATTACTGACCTCAGCTCAATGCACCACTAGGCCCCAAAAGAAAAGGGTAAGTAACGACATATAGTAATATGCAATAAATAGCGAACACAAAAACTGCTGAGAGAAAGTATGAATAAAATGCTATACTACTATGTCTCCAATAAGCATGATGTCATGTGATGTACATCTACGCTATCATAAGGTAATATATCCGATACATACTAATATGCCTCAACCTAATAAACAAGTAAACCTCACAATACCATATGCCAAAATATAAGGAGTACGCTCTATCAAGATAACCCAGTATATTATGATGCAATGCATGAAACCGGC
Source organism: Ananas comosus (assembly GCF_001540865.1). Classification (NCBI taxonomy): domain Eukaryota; kingdom Viridiplantae; phylum Streptophyta; class Magnoliopsida; order Poales; family Bromeliaceae; genus Ananas; species Ananas comosus. The sequence goes on from NC_033628.1 coordinate 3,003,117, forward strand.
AAGTGTACTATATACCCCATTGCTATGTCATGAGCATGTCACCTAATCCAACTACTAAGCCTTTCTAGTAGCGATTATTCATTCTCAACACCGTGTCGATTTTCATTTCCAATCAAGGACCTACCAAAGGTAGTCCAGCTTGTGCCGCCTAAGTGCCTCTGGTAACCCGATATCCCTACTCTTGGAATGTGTCTGTCCCACTCGACCCCGTAGGCTTCTCAATACCGCACGAGCGAACATAAGTCGCGTAGGCTAACTTCGGAGTGCCGGCTTGTAGGGAGCGACCCTCACAAGCATGTGCGAATGAGCACAAATGGCAAACAAGCGTAGTCAATGGCTCAAGTATCCAACCCTCATGTCTCTAACATGGTATAGTCACTAGCATCTCGAAGATCTAGTTCTAAGTTACAAATGAAGTTCCAACATTCTCTAGGTCCAGTGCCCCTTTATGACACTTAGACATTTAATGTTTAAGCATGTTCCACATTCCTCAATGGCCCTATCCACTAGGTTCTCACATGTCCCGAGCTGAATGCCGCTTGATGACATTAGCTCTCTAGTTCACATACCTTCTAAATGGCAATCTTGTCATCTTTCATATCACAAGTAAACTCAAGTTTAAATGCATGAATTCGAACTCATTTACACTATAGAAGCATGAAACCAAGTCTCATAAAGAATGCTAAATGCAACCATAGGTCTCCCAAGCAACTCTCTACTACCTAGAGGTCCAAAATTTTATCATATATAACATATGCATTTTAAGCATTCTAAAAATCATAATAAATATAATTAGGATGAATATGCATGCTTTTCCAATTTACGGAACATATATAACCATATATGAGAATTTCTCATATGTAGACTAGGTCAAACCCACCGAACCGTCGCGTAGTGCCTCGTTTCGCCGAACAAAGTTATCCCCGAGTCTCAAAATGCCCTAAAAGTATCGAGCGAAAAGATACACGGGTATTACGATCAACTGTAAGATCAAACTTTAACAAATTTAGCAAAAGGGCTAAAACTCACCTAATGTGTAGAAAATCTCTCTCAAGCTCCAAAAAATAGCTAAATCCCTTCCAATCCAAGCCCAAGGAAGGTTCTAATCCAACCAATTGAGCCCCAAAAGCCCTAGATTCAAAATATCCAAAATAAGCCCTAAGTATCAAATCTAGGGTTTCATCTCAAAAACTTAGCAAAACATGGATCAAAAGCTCAAATCATGTTGCTAACCTCTCTAGAAGTCTCAACTTGGGCTCCAAATCAAATGGGGTGGAAGATCTTTCCTCCAACAAGCCTCTAACAAAGCCCCAAGTCCTCTCCAATGGTGGAAAAAGCCTCCAAGATGCAAAAGTAGCAAAAATGAGGCATAAAAGCCTTAAAAACCAAATAAAATGGAAGGAAAGGGATGGAGGGCTCTCTTACCTTGATCTCCACCCTACTCAGCTCAGGGAAGGCCCAAGGGGGCGTGGGTGGTCAAATAGAAGTCCACAATTGCGAAAAACCCCCTGCAGTTCAAACTGCTCAGATTCTGCCGAAGTGTACCGGTACACGGGAAAGTGTACCGGTACACATTCTACGAAAATGCAAACCCGAGGCTCAGGTTCGAAATTCGCCACAAGTGTACCGGTACAACCATCAAAAGTGTATCGGTACAAAATGTGTACCGATACAGCCATCGACCTGTCACCGGTTACACCTCGTGCAGAATGCAATCTGAGGGTAGGCTAAATCCAACTCTTTGGTGACCTTAGCGCTGCATAAAATACTACAATTCTCGGGATGCGAGCCGTAGGTCGGAACACTGTCAACGACCGGTATATATATACATTATTAGATTATCTCTCCTTTCTTCATTTCAGATATCCTCTCTCCTTAGGAATCGGTACCGGAGAGGATGGATGCCACGGTGGTCGCCGGAGCGAAGTGGTCGAGACCGCCAGGCGCACGTGATGGTTGTCTGGAGCGTGAGACAACCGGAGGGCTACAACGGTGACGGTGGGGTTCTACACAGCGGACCGACGGGTGTCTTAAGAAGGATGGCATTCGTGTTTTGATTCTAGGACAAAGAGAACGAAATTGTTACGTTTCTCGAGCATATTATTTCTTTTGGTTGTGTAAGATAAAGATCTACCATGCCGACTTTTTTTCTGACATTAAGAGCCAAATTTTTTTAAAGTGTACAAAGTAATCACAAACGAATATGAGTATATCGTCAATAAGGTTCCTACTCTTCCTTTGCCTTCTCCTCCTCTGCCTTCTCCTCCTTTTACTCCCTTCCTTAGTACACAAGGAAGGGGGAGAAGGCGGAGCCTACTAAACAGTACATTCAGAGAATGAAAAGAAAATTCGATTATAATAAAATATGATTATACTAAGGCGTAGTCTTAGTACAAAAGAAAAGAAAATTCGATTGTAATAAAAGTCGATTGTTATAAGAGAGAGAGTAAGAGAGGTAGAAAGGAGGTAGAAAGGAGAGAGAGAGGGATAGAGGTAGAAAGGAGGGAGAAAGGAGCAGGGCAAGCTAAAAAGAGAGAGAACTTGTCTACAACTTAGGCTCGTGTTCGTTCGCCTCCTAGCCCCGTCCTTAGCTCTTTTTCTATGATGTAGAGTATAACTAGGTGTAAAAGTACACCGGAAAGAAAGGAAAAGTCGTTTGAAAGAGAGGTAGAGAGTCCAAGAATGCACCATTAACTATAATAATAAGACCCTGATCTCATGGATCTTCTCACCAGGGTCCACGGTTCTACCCGTTCAAAGGTTATTTCTTCTGCCGTCTCCCCTGCCCTTCCTCTTTTTGTTCGACGACCCTTACCTCTACCAGGGAGTAGGAGCCGGCTGGTGGCGGCGTTGTCTCGTCACGTGCCCGCCACGGGGAGTAATAGCCGCCTCTATGCATAGCTACACATACTAACTGCGTGGTGCTAGTACTCTTTTCTACTCTTCCTTTACCTTCTCCTCCTCTGCCCTCCCCTCCTTAGTACACAAGGAAGGTAGAGAAGGCGGAACCTACTAACTACAGTCTATTGTGAGGATGAAAATATGATTGTAATAAAATATGATTATACTAAGATACACTGCGTGACCTGGAAGCGTTTAACGCTCCAAGCTCACAAACCTGTCATAGGGCTCAAAAAGGTCTGAAAGACCACNTCTTCTGTTTCTCCTAGCAGTTCTATACTACTGTTTGTAGTATTGTTTGATTTACAGGTACAGCTATCGCTTCGTATACAGGGAAAATTCCTTTGTATACGGCGGATTTGTCGGCGCGCCCGAGGAACGTGTAATCCGGGGCGTGACACTACCCTTCCAAATAACTATAATATTAAATATCTTTTAAAAATTTTGAAATATCATATTTGCTCTCCAAAAACATAAATTTTTTCAAAAATGCCCTCATAACTAATACTCCGTCATGTTCAGCTATAACAGAGTCAAAATGCCAAATTTAACCTCTAATGCAATTTCATCAATATTCTTATAAATTTTTTAAGGGTGTGTTTGGTTCGGGTTATTCTAGCAGAATTATAGGAGGCAATTTTGTTAGAATTACTATGTTTGGTAGCATTACAAATGGTGTCGGATTATACAAAAAATATTACTGAGAAGGAACGTGTACCTTGGATTAGTGAATGCCGGTTAACCTTATTTGTTATATAAAATTACAAGTTTATCCCTCAAACTCTCAAAACCCTTTCAATACGTCATTTTAAAATTTTTAATTTAAAATTTTAAATTGTTAACTTTTAAATTTTAAATTTTATTTTCAATTATTTAAAAAAATTAGTAAAAAATACTATTTGTAAACAGTAAAAAAATTGCCAAATATCGTTAAGGGCAATTTTGGAATAAACTATATTTTATTGTCAAAATTACGAAATATAAGATGAACTAAATATATAATCTTATATACCACTGCATATCGTATCATTACATCTACTCACATATAAAGCCAAACACGCGCGAATATTACAGTATCAGTAGTAACTCACATGTAAAATCGAAGAGATCTGAATATATCGAAATCCCCTGTAAAGAAACCTGTAATATTATATAATTATAGTATAATATATATATATAATATAAAATATATATATATATATAGAGAGACAGAGATAGAAGAGAGAGAGAGATGAGAGAGAGAGAGCCAGGTCGGTATACTATCGGTGACGGAGCCCCTGTCACCAAGTTGTTTCGATACATGTGGCTTTCCAATCGTCAATCGCGGCTTCCCGGTTAAACCATGATCTATACTATTAAAAGTATTGAAACTAAATTTCATACCATTTTCGAATAATCATTTTGGCTAGGGATTCAAAATTTATTAAATTGAACAATTTAATGTAGATTGATGCCGATTTTGTATGGAATTTAACATGTAAAACAATGTCAATCTTATTAAATTTTTATAAAAATTTTTTTTCACTAATTAAATAAATCAGTACCTGGTCTTATCTTAAATTTAAGCTCTTTACCACATTTTTTAATTAATATTTTATTTTCAGCCGTTTATTTTTTTTCGACTAGCTCGTCTTTAAACTTTGGCTAAGTGATAGGTTGGGTCGGACTTCCCGAAAAATTATGAAATTATAGTTTCCAAATATACTTCAATAGTGAGATCAAGTCTAACACGTAGCTGATCGCATAATTTGGAAGCCGAATCATTAAAACAACTTGGTACCACGGAGGCCTCCGTACACCTGATAGTAATGGCTACTCCCGTTCTTCTCTCTCTCTCTAATCCTTCTCTCTCTCTTTATATATATATATATTATATAGTATATTATTATATATATATATATATATATATTGATTGATTTTATCAAATTAATTACAATTTTTATCACCCATTGATGATTCGCAAAAAATTTAAAAATTTTAAATTACTTTTGTAGAAGTTAAAATAAAAAAAAATATGATTAATAGTTTACATGAGCAATCTAAGTTAAATAGACAATTTTAAATATAAACTAACCTAAAATACCACCCCCCCTATAATTATCAAAAGTTAGGAGCTAAATAGTACTAAGGATGCTTTGATCTTGATTTCGTCGATTACAACAATTCCTGCTAAAGATTATCTCGCCTATTAGGTTCATCCATATTAATGTATGTATGCTTTAAAGTCGAGGTACAGATACAAACTTGAAGAAGCTATTACTCCCCCCCCCCCCCGAAGAGAGGAAGGTGTCCTTGATATCGAAGTGAATACTGCATGTTATATAAATTAGAAGTGTGAGTCCAAATCTCGACAATCCCCCCTCCATAATGATCTTTATTTTTTCTCTCTCTTCTTTTTTTCTTTTTTTTTTGAGAGATAGGTAGCACGCTACCCGCTTCGTTTATTTCATTTAGAAATAAACTTAGCTAGAAATGTTAATCAACTAGGATTCGAACTTGGGTCTCGGGTACCAACCACCAAGCCCTTTGCCACTTGCTCTAGGGACGGTCGGTAACTCTCTCAATATGTCATTTTAAAAATTTTAATATAAAATTTTGAACTGTCAAATTTTAAATTTTATTTTCAATTTTAAATTTTTAAATTTTAAATTTTAAAATTTTAAATTTAAATTTAAATATTGTTGGACTGTCATCTAATGTTAATATAATTTGAAGAGACGGAGTATTACGGCAAGGATATTTTTGAAAGAAAATATGTATTTAGAAGGATAATTATGCTATAACAAAATTTATAGGAATATTTATAATATTTTTGAAATTTAGAGGGGTACGGATGAAATTAACCCTTTAAGCAAATAGTGAACAAATTAAGGATAAAATGATAATTTTGTATTTTGAAATAAAATAAAAAATGCTAAGTTGAGGGAAGTTAGCAAAAATTAACCGTAAGGATATTTATGAAAAGAAATATTATATTTAGAGAGATATTTATGAAATTTTAATGATTCAAAGTATATTTATAATATTTTATAATTTTGTGAGGGTACAAATAAAATTAACCTTTTTATCCTACACGCATTTTGGGTGTACCAATAGCCTTTTATATTTATTATATAAAGGGAAAGGTGCACAATTGTAAATAAAAAGATTCTAAACATTTCAGGGCAGTGAAATATAACAAAGCTAACGAAGTTTTTCTGTGATTAATTAGCCCCAAACAAACGAGGAAAACGAATCATGCACGGACGTAGGAGGGAGATCTGCTCGATTCTGAGTTGGGCTTTTCCTCAGGCTGCAGCTGCTAGTGCTTAACTTGGGCACGGTGATCTTGACGACGCCATCTTTCTCGTAGACGATGGCGCGCCACTTGCTCCGGTCGGCGTCGGCATTGCCGGGGAGCGGGAACTTGCACGAGACCTTCGCGCGTCCGCTGCAGCGTCAGGTGGGCTCGTTACTAACGACGAGCGTGCGCGCGCGTTCCGTCCCTCTCCGTCGTCATCACGTTCCTGATGTCGGAGCGCTGGACGCCTATCTGCATGCGGATCGTGAACACGCAGGCGTCGCGGCGCTCTTCCATGCTGGGGGGCCCAGAATCCCGGGGGCTTCTTCCTCAGCTCCCGCAGAATGTTACGGGGCATGCATGCATGTATTGAACTAGGATTCGAACTTAGGACATCGGGTATTAACCATCAAGTCCTTTGCCACTTACTCTAAAGATTTTATTATTTATATTTACAGGAGGGAAAGAAATAATTGAAGTTAATTATTTGCCTGAGTAGTATAGGATTAAAGGAATCCTTATATAGTTTGGATTTTAATAATTCGGTATCCAAATAAGAAAACAAGAGATCGACTCAGATTAATAATATTTCTATTCTAATTAATACACACGCTGCTGCAATTAATATTCACCAATCGAAGATGATTAGGAGGGGCTTTTAACAAACTATACGTTAGCTTATGTTAACTTTAAACTTTCTTTTTCCTAGCTGAGAACTCGCTAACTTTGAAATTTTCACAACAAAATAGTTTAAGGATAACAAATTTGGCATCTTATCAAATTGTAGATAATCTTATCAAATTAATGATTAGATTTTAACAAATAAACTAGAACGGAACTAACTAATTAATTTAACAATGTTTTCAACTAAGAGGTCTAAACAACTTAATTTTAAGAATAAAAAACTTAAAAATATCTTAATCGAAAGAAAAAAAAAAATTGTAGTTTGTTGTTTAGAAAACTTTTTCTGAATGGCCAATAGTTGAGGTAATCCCCAATCCGCATGATGTGGCATTCCATCAAAACAAAATTACTGATATGTTGTAAGAGGCGACCTCCCTGGACCCTGGCAGCAATTTAAACAACTTATGTATCTCACACCAAAAATATTTTATCTTTTATTTGTCAAATATTTTCCACTGGCAAAAAAAAAAAATTTTTGACCCCTTAAGACATGTTTGGTTGCTCCAAAGTGACTGAAATGAAAAAAAAAAAAAAAACTCACTTTTGCAAAAGTGAGTTTTTTGTTCGGTTATTTGGTTGGCTATAAAATGAATTATGACAAACTGTAATTTTTATTCCTTAAACAATTTATATGCGCAAGTTATATTTATATTTATATTTATATTTATAATTCAATTCAAAATTATATTTAAAACTTTAACTTTAAACTTAAATTCGAGTTAAATTTATAATTAAAATTTAAGACATAAATTTAATTTATAATTTAATTTAAAGTTTAAGTTATAACTAATAACTGAAGTTAAATTCTAAAATAAAAGTTCAACATAGAAATTAGAACATTTCTTCAAATTTGAATTCGTAATTTGAATATAAAATTTAAACCATATTTTAATTTATTCTTTGACCTTAATTCTGAATTGCGATATGAATTCACATTTAAATTAACATTAAAATTTAAATTTAAATCACAATTCGAACTAAACATTCAAATTCATAATTTGAATTCAAAATTCAAACTGAAACTCATTATTAAAATTAAATCTAAATCATAAATTTAAATTTTATTTTAAGAATTAAAATTTAAAATTTAAATTTTAGTCAATAAATTTGAATTTATAGTTGGAACAATTTGAATTCAAAGTTCAATTTGAAAATTCTTAGCTAAAGATATTTTGCTTAAAATTTGGATCTAAATTTAAATTTCAATTCTAGAATTCAAATTTAAATAAAATAAAGAATTTTCAAACTAGGTCTACAACAATATAAAAATCTCAAAACAAATCTAACAAAAATATCTAATTCTTCCATTTGTATTTAAACGAATAAAATGAATATATATATACACACTAATTAAAGGAAATAAACTAAAGACATATTAAACTATCTAAAATGAAGACATATTAAATTAATTAAATTAAATTAAAAAAATACTTATAATAAAAGCATATTATCTTGGTAATAAAATATGTATTATAATAGTTATAAAAGTGAGAGGGGTAAAATGAGTATTTTAGCCATATTTTTTTTGAAATACAGGTAGTATGGATAATTTTGATAATTTTACTAAATTTGAAGAGTATTTTTTATATTAACAATTTTTGGAGGGTATCAATGTAATTAGGGGTGGGTGAAAGAGTATCTATGAAATTAATCCTTTTTTAATTTATTTATTTAAGACCTCTGTGAATAATGATATGATATTAAATAATAAATTTAAAAATCAAATCAATAAACAAATAAAAAATTGATTATAGTTTGACTTTTTCCAACATCTAATTTAAAATTGGGGCAATTTTATGTATACTCCACCCAAAGTCTAAAATATCATGGACGTCCCCATAAAGTTACCACGTATGAACCCGAGATATAGAGAAAAAGTTTGCTGAAAGTTGTGAAAGGAAAGAAGGCCACATGAAAATGTGGATTAGCGTGAGAATAGGATCTTTTTCCCGATCCCTGCCCTGATCCTCCACTTGTTTGTTCTCGGATTCGACATCTGTTCGAGAGAGAGAGGAATCAGCCAGGACGAGGAAAGAGAGAGAAGAGATGGAGAGAGTGAGAGAGAATATTGTTAGTTGAAAATAATGTTAGCTTAAAAGAAAAGAAACATATGATTCTGAGGCAGAATCATGTTAGTATAAAATAATGTCAGTATAAAAGAAACACATGAAAAGAAAATAATATATATATAAAATAATGTTAGCTTAAAAAAAAAAAGTAGGAGTGTTATCTGACATCAATCATCCAAGGCGAAAGAGATGGAAGGAACACATGATTCCTCCCCTCCCGTCTCCTCCTCTCCCGTTTCCTTCTCATCTTTTCTCGTGATCGTGGTGCGTCAATCATACACGTCGATACGTATCTCCGCCGATAATGAGGGGCACCGCCCATGCACTGCTCTGTCGCGGCGGTGGTCGGCCGAGGATGAGAAACCATCTCCATTCCCAGCAGCTTGTTTTTCTCCTTCCCGTCCCCCTCTGCCGTCTTCTTTATTGGAAACTTGCCCGTCTTGGCACCTGGGACCACTCTTCCAGGTACTCTAGTTCCAGAATAATAATATCAATTACCACGTAAGAACCTGAGAGATGGAGAGAGAGTTTGCTAAAAGTTGTAAAAGAAAAGAAAGGCCGCATGAAAATGTGGATCAATATGAGATGTAGTATTTTTTTCTCGATTCCTGCTCCGATCCTCCGCTTTCTTGTGCTCGGATTCAACATCTGTTCGAGAGAGAGAAAAATCGAACGGGACAAGGAAAGAGGGAGGAAAGATGGAGATAGGGATAGAGAGAGGAAAGATGGAGGAAAGATAGAGAGAAGGAGAGAGAGAATATTGTTAGCTGAAAATAATGTTAGCTTAAAAGAAAAGAAAACATAATTCTGATGGGGAATCATGTTAGTATAAAATAATATTAGTATAAAAAAAAACAAATGAAAAGAAAATAATGTTAGTATAAAATAATATTAGCTTAAAAGAAAAGTAAGAGACTTACATGACAAATCATCCGAGGCGGAAGAGGGGAAAGGAACACATGATTCCTTCCCTCATTTTCCTCCTCTTCCGTCTCCTCTTCCGTTTCCTTCTCATCCTTGGAATAACTGCTATATGAGTATAAGCAAACACTAATGAAACATGTGAAATTTTTTTAAACCGAGAATTACAGAGTCTTTTTTTCAGCCGAACCATCTAGAAATAGAATGTGTTGGTTTTCTTTATTATACGAGCTCTTTGCATTGTTAAGGAAGAGAAACAGGATCTTAGTTTTGTGCTTACGGTAGGAAGAATTCTGTGGGCAGCCAGGCGACGCATCTTGGGGTGGCAGTGGCAACATCGGGAGGCCAACAGAGTGCGGGGTCTGCTGGTGGTGCACGCGGACCGCCAGAGCTGGTGAAGCGAGGCCGCTGGTGGCACCGTAGGTAGGAGAGGCCATGGCTAAGGATTCCTCTCTCCTATAGACTTTACTTCTTTCCTCTCTATTAGATTATTACATATATATATGTTACACATGGCATATGACTCTGATCATTATTTTTGATAAAAAAGTTGTTCTTCTTCTTCTTCTCATCATCAAATTCTGCGAAGCTAACATGAAGAGTGTTCTCTTTTACTTCTTTATATTTACTTTTAGTCTTCTTACATGGTATTATATAGCCTTTAGGAGACTGAGAAGGCAAGTATAATTAATATCTCAATGTTTGTTTGTTTTAGTGGTTGGAAGTGGTTGATAAGGAGAAAAATATATTCCTAGCTTTCTACTTGATTTTGTCTTTGAGACTTAGAGCTATATCTATAAAAATATACATGGTAAAACTTATTATAATGTTTCTTTTTAAGAGCATGCATATTATACTACCAAAAAGTTAAACAAAATGTTCACCCCTCACCACGGCCACCTCTCCGTCGGCTGTAGCAGCAGCGCCCGCTTCTTTGCCTTCTCTCAATTGCCATCCTCCTTTACTGCGTCATCTGATGTCCAATTCGATTCTTTCATCATCGGCATTATAAGCTTCCTCTCTACCTTTCTCTCTCTCACCCTCTAATCTATTCCTTTTGATCAAATCTTTCTAATCTACGATTCATTTCTTCGCATTTAGGAGAGGTCAACAAGGCCATCGTTTGTTTGGAGATCGCGATGTCACGGGTGTTTACCATGCACTCCAACTGTTCAATGTATTAACAGTGATGATTTTAATGGCATTTATAGGTTCCTAATCATTTTTAACAACATTTTTTTTTCTCTTTTTTGTGGTCCTTAAAGTTTAGCACATGTGAGAATGGATGAAATGGTTCTTTTCCGATATGCATTCTCACGTAAGATTTCGTTTGAATTAGCATCTGGAGTTAGTTGAGGTTTGTATTTTTGGTTCGGTAGATATTCATTTTACTTTAATTGTCTACTCAGACATATAAAACTTCGCATTATCTTTGTCAATATTTTTGTATTATTGATTAAGCAGTGAAGAGGCAGTTTGGTCCTAAAGTTTGCAAAGTGGGCTAAAGCAATACTATGCCAGTTTGTTATAGTGTTTGTGGCTTCAGTTTTTAGCAGCAGTCACCTATTTCTCTAATTTCTTCACAAGAATTTTTTTTGGCCAATTTGGAACAGCCTTCTTTGGTGCACAAAAGGTATTTAGACACTCATGCAAGTGCTCACATTTACAGTTGTCAGATTCTTTTTTGGCAAATTATCCTTCAAAATACTGTTCTCAAATAAATCAAATAAAATGTTTGCTTCATAGCTTATACTATTGCATTTCCCAAACCTTCTTAATTATTCACGACAATTTATCTTATCTACTGTTACCTATCAAGTGTTGAGTATGCCCAAAAGAAGCACTTTGTTTGGTCCAACCTTGCGTCAGTGTTATATTAGAAATCATTCTCGGAGTGACATTATTTACTAATATGGAAGCCATTCGCTTCTCTAATCTTACTATTGCACACTACATGACTGATAATGTTTTACATACTGGTTGCATGCGGTTGATCGGTTTTCCTACAGGTTTTAAGCTGAATATTGAACTATAAGAGCTTCTTGGTATGATTTCACCCGACGTAGTCCAAATATTCTCGACTCTTTGTTTCTTTATGAGTATCTCCCTTAGATATATCATTCTTGGTGTTGATTGTTTTTGGTCTAACCATACCTACTGCTTTTATAGATAGATATGCTAAACCTTGCTACTGTTCATGTTAGAAGTCTTCATTTGTTGATCTCTTTCTTTATTCATAGCAGATCCCTTGCTTTATTCACAGCATATCAAGGTTTTGGCATCATTATGGTATTCGATTACAACTCAATTGAAAAGGGTTTGATGATCCAATTTTTCAATTCGATCTTTCAATTCGATATTAGAAGAACATTATAGAAGCATCTAGACGATTCTATGGGGAAATATACTATGAAAGGTAGATTAGGCTAGGGAGAAGAAGGATGAGGAAAAGGAGGAAGAGGTGCGAGCGACAAGTTCATCCTCGGAAGCGACTATCAGTAGCATGATCCTCATTGCCACTCACGACGGAGCTGTGACCGTTGCTTTCCCTATCATTTATCTCCGAAACCCCCCCTGAAAAAAAAAGAAAAAAAGAAAACGAAATGAAATCGCTGGGAAAGGAGTCGTAGACTGTAGGAAATTCTGATTCTAGGTGGGGCTTCTTCAGACGGCGGCAGCGACAAGAATTCACCACTTTGGAATGGTGATCTTGACGACGCCGTTTTCCTCGTAGACTTTGGTGCGGCACTTGCTCCGCTTGGGGGTCAGCATTGCCGGGGAAGCGGGAACTTGAAGCAGACCTCCGTGCGTCCGCTGCAGCGGCAGGTGCGCCTTCTGTCCCTCTCCGTCGTTATCACGGTCCTGACATTGGAGTGCTGGACGCCTATCTGCATGTGGGTCGTGAACACGTAGGCGTCGCAGCGCACCTCCATGCCGGGTGCCCAGAAGCTCAGGGGCTTCTCCCTCAGCTCTCGCGCAATGTAACTAAGCACATTCCTATTTCATAGGTATTAGATATGGGACATAAAGTTTCTCTAAGGAACTAACTTCAAAATGAATATGAAATGAATATGAGTAGTACGAGAATATCCTGAATGTTTATGATATAATAGACGAAAAATCTTTATTTTGAATGAAAATAAAGATATTGGAGAGAAGAGGCGTGAAGAGAGATCGAGTGAGGGAGAGGGCGATTGAATGGGGCGAAGAACACACGCAAAGGCCACCGAGGGGAGTTTTGTATTTATACATATATAAATATAAATAGGAAAAGATTCCTCGTATGATTTGGATTATTACTTCGTTTCCAAATTAGGAAACAAGAGGATCAGATTCATAATATTTCTATTCTAACTAATACACGCCCTCCTAATCTTACAAGGATTCAGAATAAATTACTGGTCGATTCGTTTCCTATTCGGGTTTTATCAAACTATTTAAAACTCTCCTAACTTTCAATTTTTCGAAGTAAAATAATTTAGCCCCATAAATTGGACATTTTATCCAATTATCGCTTATTTTACCAAAATTTAATTACTCTTTAACAAATAAACTGGAACGGAATTATTAAAGTCAACCGAACATTTAATTCAAGTAGCTAAAATAATTTAATTTTAAAAGTTAGAAAATTAAAAATGTCACAATCAAAAAAAGGAAAAAAAAAATTTGTAGTTCCGAAAGATATGTGGGAATGGCCGATACTTGAGGGGGCGCAGACAGTAGAATATTTTCCATTCGTAAAAAAAATCAAGAGAAAAAAAAAATGTTGACCCCTCCAGATTTTTTTTTAATCTTCTTTTCTATGTCCAATTTGAGTAATTTTTGTTAGCCTAATTAAAAATTTTATTAGATTCATGAGTCAGAGGTCTGAACTAGAAAAAATTATTAACTAGCGAAACCCAAATTTGAAAACGGTAAACAAAAAACACTACTACCTCTACACTCCAAAAAAGAGTATAGCTTACATTCCCGCATGGACCAAAATTTGACTCCGCTTGTGAAATCAAAAATAAAAAAAAAAGGCATAACCTCTTTAAGTTGTCAAATGTTGTATTCTACCCTTCTCCTTTAAAAAAATATATATATTTTGCTAATTTTAAACACGTTGCTAATTTTAAAAACATTTTGTAACAAGAGAAAAAAGTACAAACTGAAAAAGCTCAGGCGTATCCAGATCCTGGGTTAGCCATTGCAGCTTATTCTTCCTGATTTGTTAAAAAAGAGTCTCCCAATTTCACAATAAGAAAGAAACCTAACAATCTTGAAAAAGATTTTTTTTTTTTTCCTCCATTTACATTCAATTACACTACAGGATTAGGTGAATTGAATCAAATAAATAGCTAATTAGTTGAAGGATTGAACTTAAACAGCCTCAGATCCTCGAATTGAGGACTAATCGAAACACAGTTACCACAACTTTCCCATCCTACGTCAGAAATAACCGCAAATTGCAAATTGACAATAAGAAAATAGCATCTGATATTGAACACAAAAAATTCCACTGGATCAGCACCCAGCTTAAATTCAATCAATCAAAGTTACAAAAAATTGGGCATCTTATGAGACTCAAGATCAACACGATCTCCAAAATTCTGCGTATTGACCGAATTAAATCCAAAACCATCAAAAAACCTATCTTCCAGACTGGCATGTAGTTCCTCCGGCACTCTCAACCCCACCATCGGCGAAGAAGCCCAAGGGGCCGAGACGGGGGCAGGGGCCACAGGGTCCGACATTGGAGTATCAAAAATAAAACCGGGATGGACCGAGGCCATTGGGTTCTGCGGCGAGTTCCCTGAAGACAGCCGCCGGAGGTTCTGGGCGTTTGAAGGTGGCAGAGGGGGAATAGACTGCTGCTGCTGCTGCTGCTGCTGCTGGCTTTTAGCTGGAGGTGATTTAGGACGAAGGCTTTCGATCTCGGGGGTCGTCATCACTAGATGGGGGGCATCTGGGGGCGGGTTCCGACCGCCGCCGCCTTGCCAGACTTTCCCATCCTTATCAGCAAAGCTCCGGACATAGGCCTGCAGAATAATTATGTAAATAGAGCAGTGAAGCTTATTTTGGAATTTCGAAATCAGAGAGTGGCCTTGGATGCATGTTTAGTTAATGATTCAGCTACCTCTCTGTTGAAATTTGAGGATGATAATCCTTTTCCGACAGTTAGCCAACCGGAACGGATATTGTGGTCCTCGCCGAAGAGCTCAAGCCGCCTCCTGCCCAGAGCAAAATGCTCTATGATCTTGTACATGTCATCAGGCTTCTTAGTTGAACCTGCTTGCAAGGAAGAACCAAGTACTGTGTTAACCCAGAGTGATATTCCCATCTAATTTAAGTTAAAATGTCTAAAGGGCAAAAGTGTGCATTCACATATGTAAATTGATAAAATCACGGTGCAAATAGGACAGTATTTCTTCTAAGTTACAAAGAACAAAACAACTGTCTAGACACATGAACAGTTGAATAGTATATGAGCAAGTCGCGGAACAACCAGTAACGTGTGTACTAGCGACAGCTCCCACTAAACACAAAGGTGAAAAGAAGGATCAATACCATCAAAATAATCTAACTAAAGCATGTTGATACTTCCTAAAACAGTTTCCCCAACATTTGCCATGAAGAAATAATAATGTGAGCGGAAAACTAGATATTGAAGCCAAGCTTTTCTCTCATAGAAAACCAAGAAAACATAGTAGGAAAACTACAGTTCATCAAAAATTATTAGATGAGAAGGTGACAAGATAGGATGACTACTACTATTGGTCATCGAGCTTAAAATATTCTAAAGCAATAAGGTAGCCGGGGGAAAAAAGAATTGATACAGTTGAACAGGAAGGGTAAAGAATTACGGGTAGGCGGGCAAAGAGAATTTTACTACAATCTTGGGGGAAAATTAGAAATGAAGAACAAGAAGCAAAGATAAGAATCTCAAGAGGAAAACTACTAACCATCGCTAGGTTCTTCAGCTATGATAATGTCAGTGTCAATATTAGCATGGATGATATGCCCATCTGTGCTCCGACGGACAGTTCCTTTTATGCCCATCAAGCAATGTTCCTGCTCAGAAAAAGCATTGATGTTTTAAGAACAGAGGGGGAAAAAAATTACAAAGATAAAAGAGGGCTCGAAGACGGTAGAAAACAATTACTAGAATGAAGGGTTCCTCTTTACAACCTTTGAATGTTGAAACAATGTATGCGAATCATGCCGTAGACCTGGAGTCGCATTTCTCTTGTTGGTTTTAACCCAACATATATCCTCGCACCTCCGAAATCCCCACTGCACGAAAAATGAAAACTCTAATATTACATACTCTTTTGAGTCGTGGCAAAAAGTGCAAAATATGATTGCTAATTTTAAACTCTGATCTAACTTCGAATGCCCGATTACTGGCAATTGCATTTGCCAGATATCTAATATAGTTAAAGGATGTAAACTTTTCGAGCAAGTTTCCAGACAAGGAATACAAATAATAAAAGAAAAAAAAAAAAAGATAGCAACATCCAAAATCTACCTACCTTCTTTAAACATTGACGTCCCATTTCCAGACCAACACCATCGCCGACCCAGAGGAAAATAAATGATGGAGTATCAGCTATTGCCTAGTAAGACGATTGAACAATGTTACTCTTCTGCTCAATAGACAATCAGATGGAAACATAATTAAGAATCTGTAAATGATGAGAATGATAGGATAATGTACAAGACATAAGATTATGCAAAGAAAACATGAACTGGAAGAGAAAACAACCTCAATCTTCAGGTTCATAATCTCTTCAAATGTCCAATACTCTATATGATCTGTAATGCCAGGAGCACGATGAACATATTCCTCCCAAGGAGGATCTACAAGTATGACATCAAACTTGGTACCGAAAAATTCTGGAGAGAGAACATGCTCACGTAGATCACACTTATAATACATAGGTGGTGAAGCAGACTTGGCCACAATTTCATCTTTCCTTTGTATAAGTTCTCTCAGCTTTGGATAGTCCTCAACAACACTTGTCAACTCCAGTTCTCTAATGAAATTCTGTGGTCTCATACCAGTGTCAACAAAGTTCTGTGAGTAGTCATTTTGCTCTCCCCTCGAAGGAGCTTTACCAGAGGACCCATTGTTTCTTGGAGGGGCCCAACCAGATGGAGCTTTATCATGTGGCATCTCACGATTGGGTGTTCCTATAGGGTTGAAGCCTGGAACTGATAAGTTTGGTGGAGTTCCTCGTCCTGGACCAGACTGATTTAAGTACATTGAATGGTTCGAGCCAGCCCCCATATTGGGCCCAAACCTAGGCCCACCAGGCCCAGGAAGGCGGATAGGCGGAATGTTGGGTGGGACAGCCAACATATTCATGTCGACACCTCGAGCTCCTGGCCAAACAAGGGGCCCGGGAAATGAAGGAATGAATACACCAGGGCCAATTGGTGGGCCCGGTGAATGGGGTATGTTTGCCCCAATAGGCTGGATTGGTCCAGGTGGCAACCCAAGAGGGCCAAATGGAGGGCCCATCATAGGCATTGGAACTCCCCCAACTGGTTGAGAATCTCTCCCGGTCATTCTGCCTCTTCCCCCTCTACCTGGTCGGCCACCCTTGGGTCCTTGAGAAGCCCTATTGAAAGAAGCTGTTCCAGGGCTGTTTCCATGTGGAGAAATCAAGATACTAGAAGCACCTTCACCAGCACCCATACGATTAGAAGTCATAGCTCCTTTAGTCATCCTTCCTCTCCCAGATTGAGGAGGAAGAGAATTTCTCCCAGAAATTTGATCAATAGATGAGCCATCGTCATGATATCTCTCCTGTAAATCATCCGCATAGCCGTAATTTGGTCCACATTCATCGTCACTAGTTCCTGAACCAAAATTCTGCTGCGAACCCACTTCAGCTCTCCTACCGCTATATCCCGAAACAGAACCCTCCCTTCCGAAGTCAAGATTCCTGTTAGGTCTAATCTCAATCGAGTCGGAACCCTTTGCACCTTCAGACCTGATTCTAGATTCTTTCCTATATCCGGGCCGATTGTGAAAGTTGCCACTGTCCACCCTCTCTTGCCCGCTCCTCTGTGAATCCCATTCTTTCAGAGGATCATATTCATCACCATCTTTATTCCTTCTCCATTGTTCTTTATACCCCTCGTGATCCCTATATTTCTCACTTGATTTACTATCCCTTCCCTTTGAATACCTATCACCCCCATGGGCCTCCTCCCCGTCTTTACTACCCTTCATACTCATGCTTCTTTCATTGTCAGAATCTGAAAAGGCTTGATCTCGTTCAGCAAACTCTCTGTGATATCGTGTATTTCTCTCAGGTGACCGAGATCTTTTACTACGGCGATTCTCTCTATTGCTGCTATCCCTCAATACAGACCGTCCATCTTCATCCAAATTAAGAGACCTTTCCCTTTTTCCATCTTCATCACGACTTCCCTGTACAGCATCTGATTGTTTCCTGTGCTTCTCGGCTTTCTCTTCTGGAGATCTCTCCTGTACCATTTGATGCTTATCATCTCTGAGTGTGTTTGATTTATCATCATAACTAGTTGTATCCAACTTGGTGTCTTCATTGTATCCTTGATTCTTGCTCCTCTCAACAACTTCCCTTCTCTCCTCCCTATTACTGGACCTCCCACCCTTCTCACCCGATTCATTTCGATCTCTTGCACTCCCATGCTTATCATGATAAGAAGTTTTCCCATCTCTCAACTCTGACTTATCAAGACTGCTACTCTCATCACCCTTCCTCCCTACATCTGCCTCATCCCATCTCCTATGAGAGGGATTCCTTTCCTCTTCACTTTGCCCTCGCTCTCTCTCTCTACTGCTATCCTTCCTGTCTGGATACCTCAAACTCTTCTCTCTACTACTCTCCTTCCTCAAAGAGTCCCATTCACTCTCTTCATCTCTCCGCTGCCTACTGCTATCCCCATCCCTGTCTTTATAATACGCATCACTCGATCTCTTCTCGCCTCTATCATTCGGGCTTTTTCTCACATACTTGGAGGATCGGGACTCCCTTCTCCTATCATAATCATCATCATCCCCACTACCTGACCTCTTCCGAAGGTCATCCATCTCCCCTGAAACCTTCCTCCTTCCATCTTCGAGTTCCTCTACTTCATCGGCCTGGCCGTGCCTCCTCGACTTGCTTGATCGGCTCCTCCTCTTGTCGGCATCTTCCCTGTCCCCCTCATCATCCATTCTACTACTCCTAGCATCAAAATCATACTCATATTCTCTCTTGCTGCGGCTTCGGCCAGATTCGGCAGCATCCATTGCACTATACCTCCCCTCAATACAATCAAACTGACTTTATGACTGTTAATTGATAGCTTTTCCCAAAACTTAAAGACCGTTAATTTATAGCTTTTCCCAAAAGCCCTTGGCAAAATCTACTAATAAAAGACAAAAATCTTCACAGAGAGAAACCGTGTTCCAAGTGATTTGATTCTGAAAGCACAGAAAAGGTCAAACAATAAGAACTAGATAACCAAAATTTATTAAACAAAGGTAATTCAAACGATGCAAGTACTCTAAACCTAAACATGGACAACCTACAGGAAGGATCATTGAAGCACTAGCGGCTCTAAAACAGCAAATGGAAACCTCAATCTTCTAATTTCAGTTTTTCTCCAATCTAAATTACAGATTTCGCTTCCACTGGATGAGTTATCCATTCAATACAATCAAAATGACTCATGACTACCAATTTACAGGTTTTCCCAAAAGCTCTTGGCGAAATCTACTAATAGAGCAAAAAATTCTTCAATGAGGGAAATAAGATCCCAGTGTTTCGTCTCTGAAAACCAGGGAAAAATAAAAAGAATAAGAATTTAACAATCCTAAATTTCCTTCGAAAAAAAAAGAAAAGAAGCACCTCACCTGATTCAAGCACTCTAAGACCTAAACCTAAACAAGCTAAAGGAAGGATCTTTGAAGCAATAGTGTCCCTAAATCAGGGAACGGAAACCTTAATCTTATAAAGCACAGTTTCGTCCCAATCTAAACTGCCAATAAGTAACGCCACAATAAGCACTCCACCTCGTCGGCGAATCAAAACCCTAGACTCTATCGATCCAAGACCATCCAACACGGAGAGCTCAACACGAGCACAACTCATTCCAAACGCTACGGCAATCGAACAGCACAAAGGATGGATTTCCCAACAAAGAAACCTAAATCGATTAGGGCCTAGCTATGAATTATAACCATTGAATCTGATTCGACTGAGGAGAGGTCGAAGCGTACCTGGATTTCGAATTGGGGTTAGGGTTAGGGTTAGGGTTTGGAACGGGGTGCGGGTTCCCGGCGGAGGGGGGCGGCTCCTCAAGCCCTAGAAGCCGCCACGGGAGCGGATGCGACAACGGTGGAAAACCCGATCGCGCCGAATGACGAAGGCCACGCCCTCTAATCTCATGGAAAATAAAATAAAATAAAATGAGAACGGAGACGAGGGTATTTTATGGAAAAAAAAAAAAGGAAAATAAGGTAAACATGCATACAGACCCCACACCTATAAACAATTTTTAAAAGGATCTTTCAACTTTTATTTTTTAAAAAATATTAGGTATATGTCCCAAATGTTACGGTGAGCCTCCAATAAATACATTCTATATACTTATAATGGTATATAAAGATCTCCACAAAAAATAAAATAAAAAAGATAAGAGAGGACGAAGACAAATCAAAAAATCTAGTACGTTGTCATGAAAGCAAAATAAAATAACTTTATTAAATAAAATAATTCATCACCATATGCAATCTTCGGGACGAGCGCTAATTAAATATGACAACTTCCGGCTTCATTAACCAAATAATCCCGACCTATCTATTTATAACTAATTATATAGAATCCTACTCTCATTCGATTTCACCTTAACCATAATCTAAATAATCGAATATATTTTAACCATAATCGAATATAATAATAGATAAGATCAAATAATCTAATTCTAATTTCATTAGCATTATCTTTAACACCAAAGAGTGGTGTATACCTCCCTTTTAATCTTAATTATTATTATTATTATTATTATATAGTAGCTCCTCTAAAACTGTTTTGTATCAAAATTACTTTTTAAATTTATAGCAATAATTTTTTTAAAATTTATTAGAATTTTCACTTTACCCTTCATCTATCATCAATGCCTTTTAATTAGGAATAGTTTCATATTTACCACCTCCTCTAATCTCATGTGTATCCCCCTTCTAATTCTTCTTTTTTTGTGGGGATAATTTCATATGTATTCCTATGAAGGTTTAGAATTAAACATTCATCCCTATATCAAATAGAAATTTATCTCTACAACTTAACTACCATTAGTTGACCTTCAAATTTTCTCCATTAACAACATTATGCCCTTGTGAGAAATTGTCTTTTTTAAAAAAAATAGAATTTATAATTTATAATTCATATAGAATGACAGAAAAGATAAAATAAAAAAATTAAAACTGAAAAATGATGATAAATATAAATAAAAATATATTTATTTAACGTTAGAATGGTTCTTTTGTAGGGAAAAATTAATTTTAACTAGTCAAATAATGGATAGTGACATATTTATAAACTATGCCATTTTGAAGGGATATTTATGATGAGTCTGGCTACTATACTCTTATGAGTACGATCGCACTCGTACTCATAAGTCGTTTTCGATGATAGAGCTTCCGAATCGATGATTCATACCGTTAAACGTTTTCTACAGCATTTAAAACTTCTAGAAATTAAATTTTATAATTTTTCGACATCATTTACCTTACAATCAAAAAGTCACAAAATTGACAATTTTTAATGACAGGTATAGGATACTTGCTAGTTTAACGGTGTAAAAGAATCGGAATTGGTTAAATTTTTTATAGAAAATTCTATTCACTACCTAGATAAAGATCAATAACTCCGATCTTAAATTAAAGGATCCGATCATTCATTTTTAGGACGTCGTTCAATTTTAACCGTTCATTTTATGCCTGCTTGATGGCCTTTATTATGATTTCGAAAATTTACCAAATTTATTTTTTAGAAGTTTTAAATACTCTAGATCATATTTAACAGAGTGAATCGTCGATTCGGAAGCTCCATCATCGAAAATAACTTATGAGTACGAAGGCTCCTATACTCATAAGAGTATAGTAGCCCTACTCATTTATGATAACTAAAACTTTGTATGAATAAGTATGTTTAGGTTGCTTATTTGGGAATGTAGGTGTACCTAATTCTGTCATTTTTAGTTACATTAAAAGTTTTATTTACTTTAATAATTCTATTAGTTATCAATTGTAAATTGGTTTTTTGTTGTTTGCTTTAAAGTAATTACAGTCATTAAATTTGATAAAATTAGCAATAAATTTGATTAGTTTAGTAAAATCATTTAATTCTAAACAAATTAGATAAGAAAATCAAAATCTCAATCAAAGAGCTAAATTGGTTAACACATGCCTAATTTCTGATCCACATATGTTTTTATTTTCTTATCTAATTTGTTTAGAATTAAATGATTTTACTAAACTAATCAAATTTATTGCTAATTTTATCAAATTTAATGACTGTAATTNTTCTAAACAAATTAGATAAGAAAATCAAAATCTCAATCAAAGAGCTAAATTGGTTAACACATGCCTAATTTCTGATCCACATATGTTTTTATTTTCTTTTTTTTTCTTTTTCTCTTTTTTTTTTTTGTCAATGACTATTTAAAAGTTTATCCAGGGCTTGGCCCGACTCGAGCTTGTTGAGTAAGAATTTAAGTGATCATTGATATAAATCGTACCTACAGTATCATATCATATCAACACGATATCTACACGATACATAATTTGAAATCTCTTTTCTTTGAAATTGATAAATAGCTATCTTAATAAAATGTAAAAGATTTGAAAAAGATGTATAATAAGCAACTAGAATATAAGCGTGCCTACGAAAATAAATATTTCATGTCAAAATAGTCGGTACATACGTATTTTTGTGACCAGTATACACCGAGATCCAAAAAGGTACAGCACACATCATATCCTACCATGTGAGCAAGTTTTTGGTACGATCCTGTGTTACCGTGTTCACTTAAATTTTTGTTCTTGAGAATGTTTTACAGTCACATTTAATAGATGGTAAAGACATATAAAACTTACTTAAACTATGGATCATTGATTTTGCTATTCAACCTTTTAAAATTTTGATTTTATTATCTAATATTTTAATTTGTTTTATTTAAGTCAGTCAACGATACTTCAACTTTAAAATTTAAATACGTCATTTATCTTTATAGATATATTAGTACAATTCATGCAATTCTCACAACTATAAATTTATTAAGGTAATTAATTTAAATTTTAAAATTAAGTACTATTGACTAAAAGAAATTAAAAAAAATTGAAAGTTAGGTAATAAAATCAATTTTGAAAGATTGCATAGCTTATTCACAATGACTCATAGTTCAAGTTTCATATATTTTTACCTGAATAGATTTTCTGCTGATACCACAACTACACGGCTTTTCACCGCAACTAGATTCAAATGTTGCAAATAACATCTCCTTACTAAAGATTTGGAAGCTTATTTTCATTTCAACTGTCACTAGAAATTACTTATTTTGTTTTGCCAGTGGCACAACTTTTATAAATATTGACAGAGAAACAATAAGTGCTTTCAACAGTTTCTCAATGAAACATGAGCAAAAATCTATAATCTATAACTCTATATTAATCCCAAAAAAAAAACCACGTGGCAGCCCCACCTTTAAGGCTGGGTGTGGGCTCCATCTTCAAGTTTGCTCTCCCTGACCTCTTCCCTTTTTTTTACCCGTTTCTCTTCCCCACGACCGTTTCTCTTTTCCATGCGACTGTTTCTCTTCCAATATGTTGTGGTTCCTCTACTTTCTTCATTGCTATTTTTTCTATTATCTTGTCTTTTTCAGTGTAGATCCACCAAAAGGTGGGTGATGAGCCTTCTTCGACACGATCCGAATAGAGGGCGCCAATGCCGTCCGCTCCTCCCTCTATGTCGATCCCGATCTCCTCCGCCACACCACTATCCACGACCTCCTCTCTACACTCCACATCGCCGTTGTAAATGGCTGTGTCGAAGTCGGCTTCGTTTAATCACTTCTTTCTCTCTTTTGGATTTTTTTGTTTTTTTTTTTTGTTGGAGATGAAGGAGACAGGAGAGTTTCCGAAGATGCATAGAAAGAGAGAGGAGAAGAGTTGACAGATATGGTGGGTGGTGTACTGGAATCCGTAGTCGAGGATGAGGATGAGGTTCCCTGCAATGTCTGTGGCAATGGCAGCGACGCAGCATCTTGCGACCGCAGCAACATAGGGCTCCATCATTAATAGGGGTTAGAGATGAGGGTTAACATTCCAATGCACCAATCGCCCTGGCCACGACGTCTTCTTTGTTTTTATTGATGAATACTTTTTATTTTTTATTGGTAACTTCTATAATTTCTATCCGCTGCGAAGCGCGGGTCTTTTCACTAGTTTTACATTAAAGATTAAACTTTTGTCACAATAAAACTTTGTTTTTTTTTTTCTATTTACCAAATATTAGTCTTACTTTTCGGAATAGATAAAGGAAAAAAAAAAAGTAAAAAAAAATAATAATAATAATAATAATAACAATATAGATAGACAAATTTTTGTGGGTATTAACCGCAACAGTTCCGCAAAAAACATTTAAAATAAGTTCATGAATGAAAATTGTACCAAATTACTTTTTTAATACAATAAAATCAAATTATTGTTTTAATACAACGTTGTGCGATCATTTTATATATTTTTAGTCAAGAGATGAAATTGTAAGTTGCCAACTTTTTAAAAAGTCACAAAAAGATAATAGTGCTCTACTATTTGGAGGATTAGCTTGTTACCAATTTTTTCCCTCTTTATGAGTGACTCCATAGATATTTAGCTAGAAGTTCTAATTTGAGGGATTTATTTTGGCAAATATGTAATTACTTAGCCCTTTTTTTTAGTTGGCAAATTAATGTTGCATTAATTTCTAGACAAGAAAATAATCGGATGTAAAATTCATCAAAAAATAATTAAAAAAAAAAAAGAGTAACTAAGTTAAAAATTTTCAGAAATTTTTTAACTCATAAAAGTCAACAAAATAGAATGGTAATTTTGTTCTCTTCTTAACACATGTATCTCGCCATGGAACTAGACAGATATATTAAAAATTCACACCACAAGCTGAATAATAAAAATATTGGAAAAATTGAGCTAAACCTATTTTTGGAATCATCCCACCAAAACCATCAGAAAATAAAAAAATGATATATCGTACTTTTATGTGGCCCATCGAAATCCATATTAATACTCTTGCATCCAATACATTATAATCACTTATCATCCTTAAAATATTTTAAAATAGAATCAGTAATGAAAAATTTGTTAGTTTTTTCAAGGATTTACAGTTTTATGAAATCCATCTCACAACATCATCTTCTAGGAGAAGACATTAATATTCTATAATATTCTAAATTTCACCACTGCGATGAGAGTTTTTCTTAGATGAAAGTAGGGACTTACAAGCTCAAAAACCTTTTTTTCTTGATCTTTCTCCTATGCCCTTAAAATTTTAATAAATATTATTATATATATTAATTGGTTAAAACAATATCTACCCGCCGCGAAGCGCGAACAGAACCCTACAGTAGTTACCATGAAACTGCAACATGTTATTAAACAGAAATGTTCAATAACAATACATAGGCCTATTTTAGGAATGCACTGTAAAGACAACCACAACATGTAACACGACCTAAAATTTGCAAAAATATTTAGAGCCATCTAGAAATCAAGGTGGATAAATCATTCAGAAACTAGGCCTTAACAAATATAAGTATATATAGAGAGAGAGAGAAAAGAAAAATAACAAAAGATAACCTTAATAACACTAAGGACTTACTTTGCATAAGACATAAGGAAATCTCAAACTTTTGGGTGACAAAACCATGTGGGGCAAGAAAAGCTCAGAAACGGAATAACGCGAGTGTCTCCTCAATAAGAAAAAGGCGTTTATCATAAATTACATCCAATCCTTCCTTATTAAATCCTGTCTCAGTCCAAAATATAGATTTTATCGTCATCATCATCATCATCATCATCATCATCATTAAATTGAACGCTCAGAGAGGCTCCATCGCCAAAGGTAAGTGCGCTGTGATGGCGGCCACATAACAAATGTCTTTAAACAGGCTATTTGTTCGAGCACACTGCCATCCTCTGTCAAAATAATCAACAAGAATTGGGAAAGTTGAAAACAAACCCAAAAGCAGATAAACCTTTATCATAAAGTATGAACAGCAATTCAGTTTAAATGCAACATGGCTACACGAAAGAAGATCTAATGGAAGTACACACACTGCAGTTAAAGGTTTAATCAAGGCTAAAATTGGACCATCTCACAATTTTATACATGCAAAAAAATTATATGGGAGGAAGTCGAGTATGCCAATCAAGGTGGAACAGGGCTATGATATGGAGAAGTGAGCATTATCTTCTCATAAATAGAATTACCAGAAACTGACAGAGTATCCATTCAATGATTGGATAAGATCACAAAGAGGATCGCTTTGATTGAATCAAGACATCATAATATGCATAAGGTATATCAACTATACAAAAAGGTGGATGGAAAAATTTGACAATACATCAACTTTACCCAAAAAGCAGAAAATTACTCTTCTTATGAATAAGATCATTACCATTATCAAATCAAAGACATCTATACTATAACGAAAAGAGTGACTTGGGGCCTGGTTCTATCACCTTTGCGAGCTACAGAGATAATGATTGCAGGAGTAAGCTTTAGTTTACTTCTAATGACCACGTTTGCTTTTTTGGACAAGGACATAATATGCAGTTTACTTTCATTCTAATTAACTACATGTCACTGATATAACCTAACATAAAATTTCCACGAGTAATAGACACATATCATAGTCTTTCACCATTCTTAGTGTTTCTCACATTATTAGTACCACAAAACACATGGTATTTATCCAAAAATTGTCTCTAGAAGCCTATACACTTTGATGATCTCCTTCTCAATCTCTTTCTCCCCATATCCCCAAATACTTGCCTATTCACATCTTAATTTATAGAAAACCAAGAGACTGCCAATTATTTTGCTAACCTAACACCTCTTTCACTCTCCACTTCAACCCCTCTCCCCTCTCTCTTACACCATGTACTTTTCATTACTGATGGCATCTCTGCAACAAAGTTGTACTCCAGCAAAATAAGTTACAACGAGTATTGTTGACACTAGAATCCCAGATTTATTAATGAGTGGTCCAGTAACCTTAGTACCGGTTTTGGCCTCGCTTCTGAAACACATCCTTTATTTGCAAAGAAGAAGTCAGATATTTGGCAGCAAAAATCTCTAGAACTTCTGGTTTGAGGGGACAGCTGAAAGGAGCTGTCGAATGCACACAAACATAAGCTCAAAGTTTTGAACCTTCAGCTTCTGGCTTGATTGAAAAAACTGATAACGGATTATGACAAAGATTATGTTTTGGCATCTTACCAAGCTCTACCTGAAATTCACTTTTAAAGAAGCCCCAACTGACCCAAACAAGCCTGTAGTCTAACTTTGAACTCTGCCAAATTCAAGAAGAAAAATCTTTTATTTCTTTTAATTAATTTGATGAATGTTTATCCTATCTCCCATAGTAACGTTCACATACGGCATTGTGCACGTTCCACAAAATGGATGTTATACACAAGGCTTTATCTCCATTCAAATATTTTCTGTTTCTAGTCATCGCCTTTTGCATAATTTTATATGAATATAAAGATAATAGATATCAAAAATATCAACTAATATCAGCTATTTTCAACAACACATACTATTATTGTCTAATATAACTAATCACAATCTATTCTGCTATGTTATAGTTTTTCTATAGCCATTTACCTTTTTCTTCTAATCTGATTTTTCCACATAAGTTTGCACATGCCCATCCTCTATGTTTAGAAAGAGAGCATGTCAGTTCAAAATTACCAGAACTCCCAAGAGAAGGAAATTTACAACATACTTCAAAGATTAAGGCTTTAATTCTATAACACAAGTAGTTTCTAAAGGACTAAAAAAGTTCATGTACAAGAAAATGCATGACTACGCATATGACAACATTTGTATCAAAGTACAATACAACTTACTCAAACCAGTGACTCTTAAAGAATTCAAGTATCTGTACATGCTAAATACCCCATTACTGAATCGAAATGCTTAAGCATGTAATAAGTAACTAAATAACTGTTTTTTTTAAAAAAAAAAGTAAAATCATTTAAGAAACACATGAACAAAATAATAGAACACACATGGTGCAATGTCATAAAGCATCTCTTTGTTGACATTTTTCAATTATAAAAAGCTGAATGATATGCTTTGTAAGAGAAAACAACAATATGGACCTGTTTGGATTTTTTTTTTTTTTTTTTACACGAGGCCTGTGCGATAATCAACCACTTATTCATTTAGAACCTATCAAAATGCCAGAACTAATAATACAGCAATAACTTGTACCATATGAGACTTCTTATGGATTATAAAATAGGAGTTTGATTGTGTCATTTGCGATGTCCTAAAGATTATGATTTTCTAAGATGGTGCATTCTACTCGCAAGGTGATTATCATATTATGGAAAAATGAATTATAGGCTGCATCTACTATGCAGTTAGACATCTTGTCATAGTCCTCATCCACGGTTTACCAATAAACAAAAAATAAAGGTAAAAATGCAAAAAGAGTCCCTAAACTATAGGCCATTTTGAAATAGGCCACTCAAATATATATCTTTGATTGACACCCTGCCTCGATTTCTAACATCTTGATTTCAGCTATTATAATTAGTAACGTTGAAATGTTTATTAAACTTAATAGATCTATTAACTATTAGCCATTAATTGTTGCAGTTTTATTCTTCTCAAAATTGATTACACTAAATAAAATAAAATTAATTACACTATTTAAAAAAAAATGCTATTGAATTTGCTAAGATCTTCAATTTAATGACTAAAATTACCGAAATCAAAAAAATAAACAAAATAAGGGTGCCAATCAAAAAATAAAATAAAATTCAGGAGCCATCTCAAAATGTGCCATAGTTGAGAATATCTCCATATAGTTTTTAACAAGAATGAATGAACTAAATATGTTGAACTAGACATTAATGTATAGCAAAGGCCCATAAATAACTCAGTAAGGCAAAAAAAAATAAAATGAGCAATGGAGAAGATGGATGTGAAGTGGTAAAAATTGTAATTGTACAACAAAGAGAAAAAGAGAGTAAACTGCATAAGATCTACACACGGAGGAACAATGCTTATCTACAAATCGTTTTACTTTGCACAAGTACTTAAAACTCACATGAAATATAAAAAAACCAAATGTATTGCCGCTTTTAGCTGACATAAAATAAATTATTTGTTTCCCAAACATATATCTCAGCAAAATTACTTATTTCAATTCCATTGCTCATCTACTGCCAAAATGAAAAGCTATTCACAATGACTTAGATAAAAAAAAAAAAATTAAATTAAATTGTCATGTTGACTATTAAAGAGCGAAAGCCCAAATAGAGAAGTATCTTAGGCAAACCCAAAGCAACTAAAATCAGCGCACCTCACTTCTTGACGTTGAACCGCCACTTGAGCTGATGAAGCTGCAGTTTCTCGCGATGCCACTTCTGCCCTAAAATCACGAGACCCACCAGGGCTGCAGCCACCACAACAGACCACAATGTGGTTGTCTCCTTTGCGTGGCGATATAAGCATGTCGCATGCCTCTTCAACCACGATTCACAAGGAAGACCGGACCCACAATATTTATCATCTTCATCCTTCTTAGCATGCTTTGTAGGTGATTCTCCTTGCTGTGATGGTTCATCAAACTCATCACTATCATCGTTCGCTAAAGTAAATTCCTCTTCACCAACCAAATTCAGCTCTTCCCCCTCAGGAAGACCTTTTCCTTCATCAAAGAACTCGGTTTCATGAACTGTAGCCACATCACCAGCTACTTGTCTCCCTTCACTTTCACTATGTATTTCACTATAGTCAGGTACTATAGGTAAATTCTCATGTTCGCTGGGGGGGAATACAAAGTGTTCAGACATGAACAAATCACTAGAAGATCCTCGCTCGCTTTTGCTAACATCCTTCTCTTTTTTCTCATCTCCTGTGTCAAGATCTTTTGGACCTGGAGCAGCTGCATAGGTAGATGCTGTGAGAGACACTACTTCCCAGTCGGTTCCACGAGAAGAACTCCCTTCTACCTCCTTCTCATCACCAGACATTTTGAAAACCTAATCAAATTAGATCATATAAATGTTAAAAGAAATGCATCATAAAAGTAGATAATCATGAAAACTAGACAAAAAGATGCTACTTCGAAAAAGGCTGATACGCTCTGGCATCAAAACAAAATGGAACAGTTTCAAATGAATCACTCTGAAGTAATCAAACCTCTAAATGATAACATATGTGCTCAGAAATAAAGCTTCAACAATGATGCCCTAGGACTAATTGAAAAAGTTTCGTAATTCATAAAGAAACTCTGCAATTGTCAGAACCTAAATGAAATGAAATATTGTGTATTAGACACCCATTTCTCATATCTATTGCTTAAGAAGTTAATCACTCAATTAGCATAAGACCATAGACCTCCCAAAAGGCAAAATTAGCTAACAATCTAAAGAAACAAAAATCAAAGAACTACATAAGATAAAAACAAGCATCCGGAATTCATGTGACCCAAATTTGAAATAAAGAGAGACTACATAAAACGCATTTCACCAGTCCGGACGGGAAGCAATATCTCCCCGTATTTGCAATAAAATGGAATGAAAATTTTGGTTTTGAAACTTAGAAATCAACTATTAATTCCTAAAGACAAATCCTTTAACCCAACAGCATCCCAAAGATAGATGAAACAACAAATGTGCATAATAAAACCCTAATTTACATCAAAATTCACGTCTCAATAGCATAATTCATCACCCCAAATCCACAAAACCACAAATGAATCACGGAAACCAGTCAAAATGGAAAAGTGATATCAAAAGAGATATCAATGTTCAAATTAGAAAATTTTGGAAATAATAAACCAAAAGAACATTAAAAAAAAAAAAAAAAAAAAAAAAAAAAAAAGCTATCAGTGAATGAACATACACACTCGAACTAGTCGAATAATCAGAATTACCACAATACGCCATAAACTAGTGGATATATGAGTAGCAACGGTGATCATATGCTGTCAAAGGAGATACTAGGAATGCATATTGAGAACAACATAAATAAAGCTAGACTCACGGAAGTGCCGAGCCGAGCTCGTAGGAGAGGACGATGCGCGGAGGGGCGATCTTTTGCCTCGTTCGAAGCAGTCGTTGGCGAATTCCCACCGACCCGGCACGATCTACCTAAATCCCTGCCAAAGAATCAACATTAGATCATAATTAGAAGCCAAAAAACGAGATCGAGGTCTCCGAAATCGATCGATCGATCGATCTAGCTTCGACGAAGCTAGAGAAGTCTGTTGTGCTTGAAATACCTAGGGCGGAGGTGGCGGGCGAACTCGACGAGGGGATACACGATGCAGGTCGGGAGGCGAAGAGAGACGATTCGTCCAAGGCGTGGTTTTCGACGAGCGGCGGCGGTAGGGACGCGGAGAGAGAGAGATGCGGAGTTGCGATGTTTGGGGAGGAAATAGGATTGGGAATTTGGGGAGGAATTAGGATTGGTAAGGGTTGAAAGGTGGGGTGTATATTATATTTATATTTATATATTTATATATATATATATATATATATAAAAGAAAAATAAAATAATAAAATCCTATCGGTTAGATTTTTGATCCAACTGAATTTTCACAAATAAGCTAGCGGAGAATCCCGCGTTCTATAGAAACAAATAAGATTAAAAAAATAAAAAACAAAAAATACAAATAAAAGAAAACTGAAGAAAATACAGTAACAGCTGTTGTAAAAGTATAAAAATAATAAAAAAATGATAAAATTAATAAATTATATTTATAATAGCAGTAAAAATTGAGAATTAAAATATCATATGTCTCATAATTCGAATCGGAATTATATTTAATTAAAGTATGAGCTCTAAAATATCACATGCCTTATAGTTTGAATAAAAAACAAAATTCATTAAAATTCCAGTACCAGAATGTCACACGTCTTATAATTTGAAGACCAAAAGTATAATTTACCCTTTTATATTTTAATTTTATTTCATATAAAGAGAGAGTTGAGTATCGGTCAGTTTTGTTCAATCAGTAATTTTATTCGAGTAAAGAATAAGTTAAACTATTTAATAAATTTTAAAATACCTATTTGTTAAAATTAAAAGTTGACCAATCATATTTTAGATATTTCAAAATATTTTAAATGTGAAATTGATCGCTCATAAACTATAAATATAGTATTAAAGTATTAAAGTTTGATATTAAATCAAAATAAAAATATATAGAATGTTTTGAACCACGAACTATTTTGAATCAGCTATCTAACTTTTCAAAATTTTATTTTTACTATTTGACATTTTTATATATTAGATTTGAATCGGTTAATGATAATTTGACTTCAAATTTGATGAATCGTTTAGCTTTACAGATTTAGCTAGTATATTTCATATAATTTTTGCAACTAAATTTATTAAACTAAATAATTAAGTTAAACTCCATCAATATTTTTTTATTTTTTATTATACAATTTATATCTAATTAATTAATATTATTAAAATNTATATATATTAAATATAAATTTTATTTTAATAATATTAATTAATTAGATATAAATTGTATAATAAAAAATAAAAAAATATTGATGAATCGTTTAGCTTTACAGATTTAGCTAGTATATTTCATATAATTTTTGCAACTAAATTTATTAAACTAAATAATTAAGTTAAACTCCATCAATATTTTTTTATTTTTTATTATACAATTTATATCTAATTAATTAATATTATTAAAATAAAATTTATATTTAATATATATATTTTAAACTATTTTAAAAATTATGTATAAATAATTATATATTTTAACATTTTATAATAAAAAAGAAAAAAAAATAAATTGAGCCCCCGAGGGGCCCACCCGGACAAAAATTTTATGGACACTGTCCCCAAACTAATAGTTTGCGGGCTGTGCGGATGGGCGCCACGTGGCCGATCCGACGGGTACCCGCTGCTTTCTCTCTCTCAAAAAAAAAATACAGGGCACAAACTAATAGTTTGCGGACTGTGCGGATGGGCGCCACGTGGCCGATCCGACGGGTACCCGCTGCTTTCTCTCTCTCAAAAAAAATACAATGCAATTTTTTTTTTCTTTCCGTGGCCGTCGGATGGGCCACATGGCGCCAATCCGCATGGTCCCCAAACTAATTAGTTTGGGGATCATGCCTATAAAATTTTGTCCCACCCACCCCCAACCCCACCGGCTATTCCCACACCCCGCCACCTGGATCAAAACTCACAATTCATTATATGTAATGTAATAGATGCACCTCTTTATATTTGAATTTGAGTAAAAAATTCAATGATAAAAATCTGCATTTTACATATCTAATTATATTATATAACTTACACTATTATCCATTTTCAATTTCTAATGTATTAGAAGATGTTATCTATTTTCAATTCCTAATGTATTAGAGGATGTTACAATATGTATGTATCACTCAAGCGGCTTCAGCTTGGAAGATTCCGTCGCGTAGATCACAAATTTGTAAATTTGTATTGAATAATCCAGAGTTAGAGTAGGAGTCGAATTAGGATAAGAGATCTTTTGTGATTTTATTAAAGTCAAATTCTTTGCACAGAACTTGATTTTTAGTTATTGTTCGTCCACTCAACCGGAAAAACTCATTGCTGAATTTGGTTCGGACTTATTTCCTGGATGTGGGCTTATATTAAACACAGTCCAATACTACTCAATCCAAGACTCTCTTTTGTTCCACCCTACCTCATCGATCCCCCCTCTCGGCCCTCAGTGACGCCGCCTCTTCTTCCGACGCCCAAAAACATGCTCCCCGTATTGTTCATGTACTCCAATTTAAACCTCTCAATGCTCGCAAATAGGAAATTGTTGTAACGGCTATCAAAAATTATGCAAATGAATAGGTTAGTAATTAATTAGAAATAAAAACTAATTTAGTTGTAGTTGAATATGTAGTTGTGCATATTCAAAGATCACTTGCTTTGGAAAATATAAAAGTGAAAAATTGTTAAAATATTCATAGAATTTAAATTTCAAGAAGCGGGCTAAATCGCAGCTCCTTCATAGGATTTAGATTCCAAGAAGTGAGCTAAATCACAGCTCTTTTTCGATTTTTTTTTTGAAATATAATATTTTTTTTCTTTTTTTTTTTATGTGTATAGATAACAAAATATTTTTTATACTTTTTGAGTGTCTTAAAAATGTGTGATAATTAAAAGAATCTAAAAATATGCGAATCGAGAAGTCGATGCCCCTTAATTACTTTANATAATATTTTTTTTCTTTTTTTTTTTATGTGTATAGATAACAAAATATTTTTTATACTTTTTGAGTGTCTTAAAAATGTGTGATAATTAAAAGAATCTAAAAATATGCGAATCGAGAAGTCGATGCCCCTTAATTACTTTAACTTTTAGCATTATTTGTCATAAACAATTAAAATAAGCATAGAAATATTCAAATATAAATTAGAAATATCGTCATCTAATAATTTAAAAATTTTGAGAAATAAGGTTGTTTCACATATAAAACGTTTCGTATGAATAAAAAAAAATATCGTTCTTCGATAGCTTAGACTCTTGAAAAATAATTATTGTTTAATGTAAAGAAACATTAATATCTATCTCTATTCAAACACGAAAAAAAGAGAAATTGTATATGTACCTTATAATACGAGCTCGAACTTGGTGAAAATGAGCAGACTGGTGAGGAAGATGTGGTGGAAAATGAAGCAGTCAAGAGTAATAGAGTGGCGGTGCCTCTAGAGGAAGCAGTGGAGGTAGACGGACGCGATGATGTAAAAGTAGGCACTGCAATCGGAAAGGCGAGGGACGAAGAGGCGAATGGTGCATTCAGGCTTTCTATAATCATGTTGAACACCGACTCCTACTCTTGCAGCCTTTTACAAAACATCGACTCCTGCTCCCGCAGCTTTTTATCTGGGCGGTGCATGTCGCTCTCCTCTATCATCTTCTTGAGGCACGTGGTGAGAGAGTCAATCACTTTTCAGTGGCCTCTGAGGTACAGTGTGAGCTCCGCCATTGTTTGTTAGTATGAGATCAAGCACTAGACACAACCAGAGAAAGCTGTCATTAGTTGTATAATGAGCATTGTCGGAGTACCGTGAGTTATTTATAATAAATAAGGTGAGCAAAATTCGAGCAGGATAGATCACAAATTTGTATTGGATAATCCAAACTTGGAGTAGGAGTCGAATTAGGATAGGAGATTGTTTTGTGATTTTTATGTAGGTGAAATTCTCTACACAAAACTCGACTTTAGTTACCATTCCGCTCAACTAGAGAAACTTGTTGCCGACTTCAATTCGAGCTTATTTCCTAGACGTGGGCTTCTATTAGAACCAACCTGATACTACTCGGCACAATACTCTTCTTTCCACTATGCCTCGTGGATCCTATCTTCATTTTTTAACGTGATAATGTGTCATGGGCGACCTTTTCTCTTGGATCGAGCACGAGTGCGGTGAACGCGAGTTATTTGACAATGCCTACACTGCCGCCATCCCCTCTTCACGGCCTTCAGCGGCACCGTCTTCACCTCTGCCGCCCACAAACGCGCTCTCCATATTGTTCATGTCCTCCAATTTGATCCCCCTATGCTCGTGAGCAGGGAAAAGTTTGTAGCGGCTATTAAAAAATTGTGCAAATGAATAGGTTAATGATTAATTAGAATTAAAAACTAATTAGTCATAGTTGAATATGTAAATATGCATATTCAAAAAACACTTGCTTCAAAAAATATAAAAATAAAAAATAGTTAAAATATTCATAGGATATAAATTCTAAGAAATGCACTAAATCACAACTCTTTTTCAATATTATTTGAAATGTAATATTCTTTTTTTTCTTTTTTTTTTATGTGGATAAGTAACATAGTATTTTTTTACCCTTTTTGAGTATCTTAAAATGTGTGATAAAAAGAATCTAAAAATATGCAAATCAATAATTGGGATGCCTCTTAGACTCTTAGTTACTTTATTTGTCATAAACAATTAAAATAAGTATAATAATTGAGTAGGGCTAAAATACTTTTACAAGTATCACCTAAGTGATACTTGTGTGTTTCTAGCCCTTGGATTGAGAGATGGGAGGTTGAGATGATGGGGGTAGGTGGTGGTAGGTGGTGGTAGGTGGAATAGTGTTTGATCCAAGGGCTATTTGTAATCAAAAAGTAGATCCAATGGCTAAAAAGGTGATAGCAACTTGGGGATGATACTTGTAAAAGTATCCTAGATCAACTCATAATAATTTTCAAATATATAAATTAGAAATATTATCATCTAATAACTTTAAAAATTTTGCAGAACAAGAGTTGTTTCACATATAAAATACTTCGTACAATTAAAAATAAATACCGTTTTCTAATAGCTTAGGCTGATTGTTAATATAATTTAACAGTAATATCTATCTCTATTCGAAGACAGAAAGAAAAGAGAGAATTTGTATATATGTAACTTACAATTAATCCGAGCTTGAACTTAGTGGAGCTGAGGAGACTAGTAAGGAGGAGGCGACGGACATCGAAGGAGTCGAGAGTGATGGAAAAAGAGTGGCAGTGCCTCCAAAGGAAGCAGTGGGGTTAGACAAATGCGATTACGTAGGATTGTGCGTTGCAGTCGGGGAAGCGGTCGTGGAGGCGGCGAGGAAGGGGTGAACGGCATGTCCCGATTTCATAATCATGTCAAAAACCGGCTTCTACTCCTATAGCTTTTTACCTAGGCGGCGCACGTCATCCTCCTCCGTCCTCTTCTTGAAGAACATGGTGAGAAAGCCGATCACCCTTCAGGGACTTCTGGGACAGAGTGTGAGCTCCGCCATTGATTGTTGGTGTGAGATCGAGCACTAGAGACAAGCAGAGGAAATTGTCGTTAGTTGTATAACGAGTATTGTGGAAGTACCATGAATTATTTATAATCAATAAAGTGAACGAAATTTGAATAGGACTGATTGCAAATTTGCATTGGATAATCTAGAGTTGGGAGTAGGAGTCAAATTAGGATAGGAGATCATTTTGTGATTTTATGTAGGTGAAATTCTCTACACAGAACTTGACTTTCATTATGGTTCTGCTAAACCATAGAAACTTGTTATCAAATCCGATTCGGGCTTGTTTTTTAAACATAGGCTTATATTAGGCCCAGCCTGATAGTACTCAGCCAAAGACTCTTCTTTTCCACCTCGCCTCACTGATCCTATCGTCGTTTTTCACATGTGATAATGCGCTATTGGTGACCCCTTCTCCTGGATCACGCACGAGTGCGGTGAGTGTGAGTTCTTTAATGACGCCTACACTCGTGCCGCCTCTCCCTCATCTGCAGCCCTCGGCGGCGCCGCCTACTCCTCCGCCGCCCAAAAACACGATCTCCATATGTTCATGCCCTCTAATTTTATCCCCCCAATGCTCACGAACAGCGAATTATTGTAGAGGCTCTCAAAAAATTGTGCAAACAAATTTGTTAGTAATTAATTAGAATTAAAAACTAATTAGTTATATTTGAATATGTAGTTATGTGTATTCAAAGGTCACTTGCTTCGGAAAAATATAAAAGTGAAAAAGGGTTAAAATATTCATAGAATTTAAATTTCAAGAAGCATGCTAAATCACAGCTCATTTTCAATATTATTTAAAATGTAATATACTTTTTTCTTTCTTTCTTTCTTGTATACATAACATAGTATTTTTTACCCTTTTTGAGTGTCTTAAAAACGTGTGATAATTAAAAAAAAAAAAAATCTAAAAGTATGCGAATCAAGAACTGCAATTTTCCTTAGTTACTTAACTTTTAGCATTATTTGTCATAAACAATTAAAATAAGCATAATAATTTTCAAATATATGAATTAAAAATATCATCATCTAATAACTTAAAAAATTTTGGATAATAATAGTTGTTTCAAAGATAGAACGCTTCGTATGAATAAAAAAAAATACAGTTCTCCAATAGCTTAATTAGGCCTGTGAAGAATAGTGATTATTTAATGTAATTTAACAGTAATATCTATCTCTATTTAATGACAAAGAAAATAGAGAATTTGTAGATATAATTTACAATTCAAACTCGAACTTCGTGGATGTGAGAAGGCTATTGAGGAGGAGGCGGCGGACATGGACGAAGTCGAGAGTGATGGAGTGCCGACACCTCCAGAGGAATGGAGGTAGACGAATATGACGACATAGGAGCAGGCACCATAGTCAGGGAGGTGGTCATGGAGACTGGCGATGAAGGGCGAACATCGCCATCTTCGCGAGGCACTTGGTAGGGAAGCCGATCACTCTCCAATGACCTCCGGGGTACGTGCAAGCTCCACCATTGATTGATTGTTGTTGTAGATCAACCACTAGAGATAATAAGCAAAGAAAGTTGTCTTCAATTGTATAATGAGAGCATTGCGGGAGTACCGTGAGTTAATTTATAATCAATAAGGTGAGCAAAATTCGAGTATGATTGATCGTAAATTTGTATTGAATAATCGAATTAGAGTAGGAGTCGAATTAGGGTAGGTGATTGTTTCGTGATTATATGTAGGTGAAATTCTCTATAGAGAACTCGGCGTCGACTTTGAATCAGGATTTGTTTGTTTCATCAAAACTAGACTTTGGGTTAAAACGGACTTCAAATGAAAACTAGTTCTCCCCAATTGTTTGTTTCTATAGTTATGGAAGTAGAGTTTCTTTAGCTATTTGTTTGGTAGAAGGTGAATGATATAAAATTATAATTTATGTATAAATAATAAATAACTTAATAAATAATAAAATACAATATAATAAATGAAAATAATATAATTATATTTTTTATAATTAAAAATTTTAATCTGAAATCACTAAATTATATTTTTATACATATAGGTAAATTATAATAATACACCAATAACATTATAAAGTAAAAAAAATTGTTAGTACTTTACTAATCAATTTTCATTGTATTTAAGTACAAACTAATGAAGAAAATATTAAAGTTTAACTAATCGATATTTATCATATTTTACATATGCAAACTAAATAAAAGAGTAATCATAATTAAATATATTTAAATATAACAAGCATTATCATTCATATTATTTTATTATTTCTTCCTTCACCTCTTTTCATCGTAATTAACTTTGGTTTCGAAAACTTGAATTCTGACATAATCTTTATTACGGCAAATCAGATAGCAGAAGTGATCATTTGCGGTCAAAAAAAACTTCACTTCTCTCTACTTTCATCCAAACAAATAAGCTCTTATCGTTGGGGATGCAAATGAGGTGGATCCGGGGGTGGAGGGGTTTCCCACATCCCTATCTAACAATGGCTCCATTTCTTGTTGGATCGGGACGGATTCGGAGCGTGTAAATTTTAATCCTACTTTTGTTCCCCCATTTACCACTCCATTCGCGGTGGATCGGATCGAGAGTGATTTTTTTGCAGATTTTTGACCGATCGGAGCATATTGAAAGAAGAAAGGGGTTTTCGCTCCTGCTCTATTTACTTAACGGATCGGAATGGATTCGGGGTGGATTATATTTTTTAATATTTTTGTTTCTACTTTTTATCATCATATCCTTACCGGATTGGAGCGGGAGCTCCACCAACCCGAATCCATTTGCATCCCTACTTACCATTCCGCTCAACTAAAGAAACTCAGGGCTGAATTCGGTTTGGGCTTATTTTCCGGACGTGGGCTTATCTTAGGCCCAGCTCAATACTAGTACTCAGCCCATGGATCGGCATTTTCTTCTTTCCCTCCCCGCCTGGTCGATCCCGTCGTCGTTTCTGCGCGTGGGAATGCGCCATGGGCGACCCCTTCTCCTGTATCGAGCACGAGTGCGGTGAGCCTGAGCGCGACTCCTCCGACGACGCCTACACCATCGTCGTCTCCCCCTCCTCCGCCGCCCTCGGCGGCGCCACACCCTCCCCGACGCCCCACGCCGACGCCCCCATTTTCATGTGCTCCCTCCCCGACTCCCCCTGCGCCGCATCGGACGGCGACGATCGCGGCGGAGGGTTCTCGAATGCTCCGGTCCCGAACCCTAGGGAGCGGGATCCCGTTACCCCGCCGCCGGAGCTCGCTCTTACATCCTCCGGTGGTCTCAAGAGAAAATCTAGGGTTTGTAGCACCAGATCGAGGGGCTGCACCATCAGATCGTCGGTTTCCCCGCAAGAGACCCCCACCAGAGGTAACGAAGTGTTAGGGTTTGGTAAAAGTAGAAATGCCGAGACATCAAAAGAGGACGCTGCTGTACCGATGAATCCCTCACTCGAAGAAATCGAGAAATTTCGTAATCGACCCCTGGAGACCCTTCAAGATGCTTCGGGAGCAGTTCCGTCGCAGAGAATGCTTCCGGATTCCGTGCTGAAACCTCCGACTGAGGAGGGGAATGCTGGGCGTAGATTGAGGGAGAAAGCTGAAGCTCGGCCACCACCGGCTAATCTTCGCGATTGCGTCGACATGTTGTCCAGTAATATCGACGCGAAATTTGGTGATATGGATATCGTTAATGTAGCTAGGAGGAGAGGCGTCGCATTCTCCGATCCGCCTTGGTGGGCACCTGGAGGTTATCCTCCCTTTTGCACTAGGTAATGCTGCTACTAAGCATTTAGTTCTAATGCACTGATTTGGTACTGTTTCATAATATGCGAAAACTATTTTCCTATGCAGTGACAAATGAGTGAATGAGCCCTTCACGACGATTAGTGTTGAGACAATTCCTATTTTCGCAACCTCCAGATATCTAAGTTCTTGCCACAGGGTACAGGTTAGAGTAGCAAAGAATGTGAATATTTTGCTGAATGGAGAAGTTGCAAATAGCATCGTTTTGTGCAGTGATGTTATCTAATCGGATTAATTTGCAACTAAGTCGAGCTGGCGTATTTTGATCACTATAACGCTAATATGTTTGTTTCTGGTTTACTGGTGGTGTCTGTGCGTGTTTCTTCTGGTTTTTGCGTCTCTTTCATGATATGATCTGGTGAGATGGTATAACTGCGAAAGATAGAAATCCTGTTTATACTAGAATGTTGCATGCAGAGTAAGCTATTTTCCTTGTAGAAAAGTCTATATTTTGTTGTTGTATTTGCCTGCACTCTTATTGCAAACTCCAAACTGACTGCTGGAAAGTGTTTTGTTAACTAAGGAGCTTGCAGTTTTCTGTTTTGTTTGGAAGGATAGGAGGATGCACCCTTTCTGCCTTCCATTCTGTTGTATATCAAACTTCCTTCAATAGGTTAATCCATTACCATTAATTTTTGGTTTTGGTGATTCCTTAGTAGCTGCTTGATGTAGGATCTTGTATTAGAGTTCCTGACTAGGGTCGCTAACTTGAGCGAACACGAGCGAGCTGGGGTCGGCTCGTGTTCGGCTCGTTTATTAAACGAGCGAACACGAGCTGGCTCAACTAAAGTATCGAGCCGAAAAATCCAGCTCGTGTTCGGCTCGTTTATTAACGAGCCGAACACGAGCTGGCTCAGAGATTGGCACACGAACAATAAATTAAAAATATTATATTAAATATATATAAAAAATAAATTTATAAAATTTTTATCCATTAAACTTTGATGTAATAGTTGAAACATTTACATTAAATGAGTTTTTTTATAATTAAGCCGCATTTATATTTTTATTTTGCTAAAAATTAAATAATAAATATAATTATATATAATTATTTATTTATATATAAAATATAAATTAATAAATTATATAATATATAAATATATGTATTCGAGCTGTTATCGAGCCGAACAGGAGCGAGCTGACCCAGCTCATGTTCGGCTCATTTATTAAACGAGCTGAAAAATTCAGCTCGTGTTCGCTCGTTTACTAAACGAACGAGCCGATCTCGAAGTTCATTTTGAGCCGAAATGAGCTGGCTCGCGAACAGCGAGCTGGATTGCCACCCCTATTCCTGACATCTTGAACCACTACTCGATTGCAGTACATGAATAATTGAATAGCTGTTGGCCTGCTGCTATAGTGGTTCGTCTGTTGGGCATTTTTTTCGGTACCTCAATGTCCAGGAATGGACGGTTATTTGGCCTCCATCGTATTCTTTGACATTCTATAGCTATAGAACCACCGTAAAATATTGCTGTGCAAGATGCTCTACTCATTTGCCTAATCCTGCATTCTTTCTTACTTGATAGTGTTAAAATCATTCTCTTCTATGCTTTCTTAATTGCTTCTGGTTTCTTCTCTTCTAATACTTCTTTCCATTGTCAATGGTAGTTGCTTCTTTCTATGATGTAAATTTTCCGAGGCATCACTTCTAATTTTACCAGCCGAAATGTATGGTTCTCTCTTTTCATGATTTACTTATCGTCGTATTCAATAAAGTGTTTCAATTGTTAAC
The DNA here is from genome assembly GCF_001540865.1 of Ananas comosus. Classification (NCBI taxonomy): domain Eukaryota; kingdom Viridiplantae; phylum Streptophyta; class Magnoliopsida; order Poales; family Bromeliaceae; genus Ananas; species Ananas comosus. Next base: position 3,045,544 of record NC_033628.1, read on the forward strand.
CGATTGGGTCTCATATTTCGGGCTCTTCTACTTCCTCAAAAGGAAATGCTTTAATATGTGATAAACTTTTAGCTCCAATCCGAAAAAGCAAAATGAAATGAAGTTTTAGGAGTATCTGGTGCTTTGGCAGTTGTTGTTTTACCGTATTCCTTTCCAACTACTAATTATCGTTTCTAGATTTTTCGGATAGCATAGTTTGCATATATATATACCTCTCGACCTTAACCCACTACCTTCAAGCTTTCCGCACTAGCCGTGTAGACCGACCGACCAACCGCAGCCGTCGGGCCCTCTTTCGCTCGTCCTTATCTCAATACGAGCCAACACGACTGCGCTCCACTCGAACAGTAATCTCCGACTCGAAAAACTCCACGCCTGTGTTTCGGCTCGTGTTATTAAGCCGAACACACTGGCTTCAGGATTTGCCATACGAACAAATAAATTAAAAAAATATTATACTTTAAATCATATTATAAAAAATAAATATATAAATTTTATCCATAAACTTGCTTTGATGTAATAGTTGAAACTTTCACATATAAATAGTTTTTATAATCTACCGCCCGCACCCTTTACTCCTTCCTATCCCCGCCTAAAACTAAATCAATAACACACTACCCCTCACACATATCAATATTATTTATATATACAATAATATAAATTAAACTAAATTATGACTAAACTCATAAAATCATATCCTATTCGAACTGTATCCGACGCGAACCAGACGACAAACCTATCTCAATGTTCGCTCATTTATTAAACAGCTGAAAAATTCCAGCTCGTCTTCGTGACATCGCTTTTACTAAACAACAGCCGATCTCGGAGTTCATTCCATGCCGAAACATGACGCCTGCGCGAACACGAGCTGAATTGCCAGCCCCTATCCTGCAATCCTTGAACCACTACCGAGTGCAGTAACTATATAGAATATCTTGCCTGCTGCCATATGCGCTTTCTGATTGGCATTCTTTTTGCGTACCCGATCAATGTAGGATATGACGTGTTCACTTTTGCGCTCCTCTATCTTATCTTTGCACATTCTATATCGCCTATACGATACCACCGCCGTAAAAATGCTGCGCAAAATGCTCTACTTCATCTTGCCTAAAATCCTGCATTCTTTCGTTACCTGCGGATACGTGTTAAAATCATCTCCTTCTTAAGTTGCTTTCTTAATTCGCTTCTGTTTTCTCCTCTTCCTTAAAATATCTTCTTTCCATTGTCAATGTAAGTTGCTCTCATGAGTAAATTTCCCGAGCATCACTTCTTAATTTACCACCGAAAATGTATGGTCTCTCTGCTTTTCCATCGCACTTTACCTCCCCTATCCGTCCGTACTCATACAAGTGCTACATCTCGCTAACGATCTGGCCTCTGCATATTCGGCGCTCTCTACTCTCAACCAGAAATTAATATAACTTTAATCTTCCAATCCGAACAAGCACACAAATGAAACGACAGTTCTAGGACGTCACCCTGGCTGCCTTCTGTCAAGTCGTTCGCTTTTCAACCGTATTCCCTTTTCCAACTAACTAATTCATCCGTTCTCTAGATTTTCGGATAGCATACGTTTCATATATTATAGTATAAATAGTATATTTATTAATATATATAATATATAATATATATATATATTTATATTATATTACCATATGTAGCTACTATCTATCCGAAGCACGGAGCCTTTCCTCTTCCAGCTGCGTTTTTCCGATGTGCGACTTATTGAAATCGTGCGATTACTGACTTCCGTCGGTAAACCTTGATCTAAGAGTATTTGGAGTATTTAGAAAATAAATTATATATAAAATATAATATTTTATTAAAATAATACATTAAATATAATATTTGATCAATATCTGATTTCTCAATATAAAATTTTATTACATGATTTATTTTCCCTTTTGAGTTCTTGGATTTAAAATGATAAAAGTAAAAAAATTAGTAAAAATTTGTTGTTTTTTTTATGAAATTTGATAGTTTTTAATAATTTCTTATTAAATAAAATCAAATCGATTAATTGTTGAACTAATGGCGTCACTAAATTTGTTAACCATTTTTACCTAACATAAAAATTTTAATAAAAATATAAATTTTTTTAATTAGAAAAAGAAAAGAGATCCAATTGAAAATTTGAAAAAAAAGTTGGAGATCAAAATTTACGCCAATTCACCGTCACGTCAGCGCCCACATGAAAAATTTTTGGTGATTAGAAACTCAATTAATAAAAAAAAGTTAAGTGGGAGATCCAATTTTAAAAGAAAAAGAAAAGGTTAGAGGTGTAATATACCAAAAACAAATGCCCTCGCAAATTCAATTGAATGTGGTAGCTCCACGCTCACTCCAAATTGTGATTTTATTATATTTAATTTAATTAATAATTTAATAGGATAGATACGTGCTCTACGTATTAATATTAATACATGCGTGAAAATTCGAACATGCAATAGCTAATTAAAGATTGGTTGCACCATGTACTATATAGTTTTTAATAAATGGTAATATGAACTTCGATTTGTGCATATATAGAAAGACAAAGTTGCGAACTAAACCAGTTAACAGATAAGGAGAAAGTTCTTCTAATTCGAAGATTCATATTAAAAAATTAAATTAATAACTCCAACTAACAGATCAAATCAAATTAATTAATTAATTAATTAGGGCCCTGCAACAGAGGTGGCGACCGCATAGAGTGTATCACGCAGCTCCCAGCTTCAGTTTTTTTTTTTTTTTTTTCAATATTAAGGTAATTTCAATTAATTAAAACAAAAAAAAATATCGGTAGTCGATAAGATGTAAAACCACACTGCTGTAAACTATAGCACAAGGATACGGAGGAACTCACCGCATATCACTGAGAGAGAAGGAAAATATTCTTTTTGTTATGTTTCAACAGAAAGATCATATATAGAGCGATAAAAAGAAAATCCAGCTAAAATTATCATTCGCTATGGAATTAAACAATTTTCATCAGATCTAGATACATATAAGAATATTCTATAAGATAAGAAATTCTAATGTGGAACTAACGAGAGGACGGACGGGTCGCTGAATCCTAATAAATTGATGTCAGGCAACGTCTTGTCGAAGTCACTCCTTAATTTGCAGCTGAAGGGAGAAAATCTCAGGTTGCTCTCGATCTTTGCGGTCTTGTGCACGACGAATTTAGAGGGCTTCCCTTCAATCCTCAAATCCACTACTCTGCTGACCTTCTTGAGAGCTGCTCCTCTGCCCCCGCCTCCAATGCCGAAGCTAAAGCTATTCTAGCATACTTTCGGTTTAGGGTTTTGGCCTAATTCACTTGGGTTCTCTTCCAGTACTCGAGATCTGGCCAAAGTCAGTCCGCTCGAAGAGCTGTTAGGTAAGCTAGATATACACTTCAATAGCCTGAAATATCCTTATCTTTGGAGGCCTTTGCCAACCTTTTGAGGCCTTTGCCACTTTGGCTATAGTTCATGCAGTCTCAGACTCTCTAGTTTATCGCGCGTTGGAAGCCTTCGTCGCCTTAAGGAGGCCGAATCTCACCGCAACCAAATCTGACATAGGTCGACGCCATTTGTGATTCAGGCTTAGTTTGAGATTCGGGAGAGATTACGTTACATACGGTGAGAAAGTACGATGAGAAAATATTTTATTTATTTCCGTACACAAATTTATGTTCTGCATATTGCGATCAGTCGGTTACGATATATTTTCTGCGATCCCATCAGAGAACATAGAAACATATTTCTATATTCTTTTATCCCAACTTCATTTTATCTAATAACATTAAATATGTTGGCTTAAATGGACCAGCATCCTGCTCTATGGCGAGAGGTCATATTGGGCCGAGTCATATTCGAAATGACGTGAGGCTGATGGGTCGAGTCATGTTCGAAGTAGCGTGAAGCTGGTAGGGCCGAGTTACAATCGAGATCCGTGGGCGCTGCATCTGCATGTACGCTTTAAGTGAATTAGTTGCGTATTTCTAATAGCTCGAATTTTTGGGATTAATGGTTAGCGCCAATGATCCGACAAATGGTATCAGAGTCAGTAGTCATGGGTTTGATTCCTGCATGCTACAAATGTGTGTAGATGCTGGAAGGGGGATTGTTTGCTTAAATGGGCCAGTATGCTACCCTGTGGCGGGAGGCCATGTTGGACTGAGTCATGTTCGCAGTAGCATGAGGCTGGTTGGGCTGAGTCACAATCGAAATCTGTGGGCATTATAATTATATCTATACGCTTTAAGTGAGCTTTTGGGATTAATGGTTGCCTCTCTACTCTCTACTAGGCTGACATGAAGAAGCAGCTAAAGCAAAAGCAAAAGCAAATTGCGGATAATTTGCTAATTCTTCTCCTTCTAATATATATTGTTTTAGGAGGTAATTTAGTTTTTTCATGTTTCAAAATGCAAAATGTCTACAAAATTCAATTTCAGAGATCAATTGCAGTTTTTAATTTTTTATGTTTTTACAACAAACATACACCTACAGTAAGTAAATCACTAACTACTTATATAAAAGAATTCTTTTCAGCGAATTTTACAGTTTCAGAATCGAATGGTTGCAAAAGTCAAGAAAACCATGTCAACTGCACAAAAGCAAAATTCAATTTTATAAAAAAACAAAAAAACATGTTTTGTGGGGTAATTTATTTTTTCCATCTTTCACAATGCTAAATTTCTAACACAATTCAATTTTAGAGAAATTGCAGTTTTTATTTTGGGGCAATTGCTTATATACTCCTAAAAAATTTTCAGCTTTCTAATTTACCCCAAAAATACTTTTTTTACATTTGATCTGGGTATAAGAGAAAACATATTAACTGCCTCATTCTGCCAAAAACAAGAAACAGTTCGACAGATGATTGTTTTGATGAAACCTGGAAACTGGCGTTCCAGTTAACACCTTTGAGTGGTGCTATCCATTTTCCTTCATCCTAGATTGCCCCATAACAATCAAAATTTTATCTCTTTGTTGCAAGCTGGAAACCGACTTTGTTTTCACTTATCAACAGTAGTAGGATAACATATCTTCCATATAGTCCCTAAATAAAATGCACCAAAAATACGTTTTTTGTTTAGAGATAGGTAGCACGCTACCCGCTTCGTTTTATTTCATTTAGAAATAAACTTAGCTGGAAATGTAAATCAACTAGGATTCAAACTTGGGTCTCGGGTACCAACCACCAAGCCTTTTGCCACTTGCTCTAGGGATACGTTAGTTGAGAGAATGTAAGACAAGGATACTAAAGTGTGACCAGCGTATTTTTTTTCTTCATTTATTCGTTTGTATCATGTTACATGTATACTCGAAGATTGCATCATTTTTTGTTTATGAACTCATATCAGAGCTTGTACACTATCATTTATCAAAAATCTCCTAATAAGTTTACAGAATAAATGGTTTGTTCATCCTTCTCATTCTAGTCTGTTCCATTTTTGTGGTGGATATGCATCAAGCCATCAACAATTTGCTATAAATTTGCATTTACCAATTCCTAATTAACTGACTATTTTACTATTGAACCATTATGCTGAGCTTTGTGTCTTGTGTTGGATTTTATTGGATTTGATTGTGATTTAAAACTTGTTAGGCATCTTGACGAGCCCAATAATTATTAATGGATTTTGCTTGGAAGCCCAACTAAAGTTTTAATGTGTGAGGGTTGATCCCATATTGGAAACCAAAAGAATGTTGATGGTATATATATATATATATATATTTGCTTTATTCTCAAGCTAGTTGTTTGGAAGAAAATAAGAGTAATGCTCTCCTTTAAACACACGGCACGATCACGAGCCTAGCCAATGCGCGCGGTTCATACACCCGGTTTATTTTAGTTTTTCGGTTTTATCTTTATCTTAATCCTAATCCGTATCTTGTATAATCGTGGGCTTATCTTGTTCTACATAGATTTAACGCGTTGAAGCAAGATTCTTGCCTTGATTATAAACATTGGGCGAGGTTGCACGAGTTCGGTGGAACCGACGCATAAACCCTACCTTCTACCTCGTTTTCTTGCTTTCTCGTCATTGATCTTTTCCTCCGATTTTCGCCGAGCTTTTGTTGCTGGATTTGAAGCTTGTTGGGTTCGTCTTGTGCCACCTTGAAAGCGTGCCGATGGGGTAGAACGTGGTCGTTGTATCACTAGGAGTAATTGCCGGAAAGCCTCGCACGTGGAGGGACAATTTCGCTTATAGGACAGTGCTCTGCACGTCTCGATCCACATGTCTTTTCTAATCCTTATATTTACAATATTTTTATTTTGTTTCGTTTCGAAATTTTTTTAAACCTGAAATTAAACTTTCGAATTGATTTTTAAAGAATATTATAATAAAAGATCAAAAAGATTTTCCAATATTTTGAGTTGAATCTAAGCCAATATAAGAATGATGCAATGTATAATTTATGAAATTAGAAAAGATAAAGAAATAATAAATTGTGAAAATATTGGTAAAGGTTGTCATTTTGCATTACTTGGTGTACATTGATTTAAGTTTAAAAGCTAGAAGAGTAAGAAAAGAATGTAAATGGACTTGGACACGATAATTTAGGAAGGAACTAGTAGACGTTCATTTTTTAACGGACCAATGTACTTATTTTACAAAGAAAAAAGCAGCTGACTTGAGATTTTTGGGACTACTTGCATGTGTTGTCATAATCCTAATTTTACTACTGAGTGAACTGTTCTTCAATTTGGCGCTAGAATTGTTTAACCATGATATGTAAAACATTTTGTGAAAGATTAGTTCTGTTGGAAACTTTTTTGTTAGAATAAATAATATAGAGCAATTTTAGCAGACAAAAATTCTTTTGAAAAAAAGTGGTAAACTATACATCTGACTCGAAGAAGCAGCCTTGAAATTTTTCTTCAGTACCGATGACATTCACCAGAAACCTGGTTATATTACTAGACAACTGCTTAAAAAGTAAATTATACTTAAAAAGTTAGATTATTTGGGTTTTTACTGATATCAACCTTTGTGACCATGTCGGTGGAAGACGAGGCAAAATATGAAATATGGTATGAATAGCGACCTTCAAACATAACAACTATAATAGCATTAGACTGATAATTTGGAATTTTCACTCTCCTATCTCATCTTTAGTGTAAAATTTTTGGCTATTTGATAGAATTATGCAGTGTGTTTAGTAATTACAGCAAATTAAGCACAATGAGTTAATCAAGCTTGATGATTTTGGGCTTAATCTTGTAGATTCCTTTGGGTATAGTTCGAGGGCAGGTGACCCATGTGGTTTGGCCGCCGTGGAGGATAAGTCAAAGAGAGAGAAAGATGCCAGAAGGAAGAATTTCACCTCATTGACTAAATCTATTAGAATGATAAGGCAAATTTCTTTGATGAAGTATGTGATTGAATATTCAAGTTGGAGTTGTTCCGTTCACTAATTTGCAATATTCCATGATTCCTCTACATTTCCATTTATGACGGTGAGATTGTCACCATCCAAGACTTAGACCCTGTTCGGATGCAATTTTTGTATCTGATATCATTTGCGACATTCTCTATGGTGTGACTGTTAAAAATGCATGTTCTCAGTTTATTGAAAATTTCTTTTTTTTGCCTAATTTTATCTTAGGATGTATTTGACTAACTAGTCATGATTAGTGCTTCTTGTAAGTGTTATTTAAACAAAACTGTTCGAACAAGCACAAATTAGAGCATGTGTTTTTGTCGGATATGCGGCTGTTCTATATTGGAGTTGAGAAATTTGTTGGTGTTGAGAAACTATTTACAAGTCGGCGCTTAGTAAAATGATTTTATTTAGTTATTTTATATATATTTGTGAACTAGAAGTAGTTTGTGATGTTTTTTTTTCCACTTTTTTCCGCATACTACTCAATAAATGGGAATGTGTAGGATCAAAATTTTTGACAACTTGGTAAGCTTGTGGTGTCTGCGGTAATGAATTAGTCTCATTTTGTAAATCAAAGTATTTCATATAATTCAAAGCAGTTTTTAAGTTTCATTTTGGTAATATAGTGACTAGAAGTATTATTTTTTATACTATTAAAAGTTTGAAAATTCCAGCATAGAAGGAGATAGAGAGAGAATATTAGGGTAGAACTAACGGCGAGAACGACAATGTCGAATGACGGCAACCTTCGTGGCGGTGACCATTCCTTTAAGATTGTGAGACTAATATAATTTGTAATTTTATCTTTTCATCGTATTAATTATTAATCTATTAAAAAAAAAAAATAGAAAAAATTATTTGACTTTGTTGTGGTATCTGTCACAAATACTAACGTTCTCTTTAATGTTAGAATAAGTTATCTAAGGTAGAGATGATAATCTAACTTGCACTTCACAATCTAAATCATATTTAGCTCGAAATGAATTCGATATCGAATTGCTCGTTTCGCTAACTTATTTAACAAATATTCGCTCAATCCAATAATAAGTTGAATACATATATTTTTTATATTTAAATAAATTATTCAATATATAATTATGTGTGTAAAATATAGATTTTAGCCCAACTCAAATCAAAGGGATCTATTTATTTGTGGATCAAAATTTAAAGGTCAAGATCTTTTAAAATTAAATTTTATTTCCTATATATCCTTTTAATCCTTCCTCTCCCTGACTCGCTCCCCAGCATCACAATTCACAGGCTCCCTCGACATCACCGCTCCGCAGACTCGTCTCTCTCCGCCTCCCCACTTGGCGACCTTCGCCTCCCCCCACCGCCGCCCGAAGTATTTCAGGCACCAACAACTTCTCTAGCTTCGTCGATCGATCGATCGATCGATCGATCTATTTCGGAGTTTGGCTTCTAATGAGGATCTAGTGTTGATTTTTCAACAGGGATTTAGGTAGGTAGATCGCGCTGGATCGGTGGGAATTCGCCAACGACTGCTTCCAACGAGGCGAGCGGCGCCTCCTTTGCGACATCCACCGCTGAAAGATCGCCCCTCCGCGCATCATCCTTCCCTTCGAGCTCGGCGCCCCGTCCTCCTGCCCCCGACCTCGGGGCTTTCGTGAGTTTAGCTTTATTTGTATTGTGCTCAAGATGCATTTCTAGTATCTCCTTTGACAGCATATGATCACCGTTGCTACTTATATATCCATTAGTTTATGCTGCATTGCATTGTTTAATTCTGATTATTCCACTAGTTAGAGTGTGTATGTTCATTCACTGATAGCTTCTTTTTTTATTTTTTTCATTTTATGTTCCTTTGGATTATTATTTCCAAAATTTCTAATGTGAACACTGATCCAAATTTCTAATTTGAACATTGATATCTCTTTTCCATTTTGAATTATTATGTTGTGATTCGTTGTATGTTGGTCTCTTTGTGCATACCCTTTGTTCTTAATTTTTTTTATTTTAAAATACATTTTAAATTGTTGTGTTGTGATGTGTTTTTATTTGGACAATGTGTTATATGGTAATGGATTTTACATTGTTGTGTTTACTTGTAAATAGTTGTGATTTGCTCTAGATTAATTTTTTTCTATCTATATTTTGTTACGAATATGGCTTTTACTTTTAAAATATATTATAATTTCTAAGTGAACTAACGAGTCGAACACAAACACAAGCTAACGAGCCGAGTCACGAGCTAACGAGCTAATGAGTTAATGAACTAACGAGGTTGCATTGATTAATCGAGCTAGCGAACCGAACACGATCTAGCTTGAAGAAATTGCGAGCTGATCATGAGCTAGACCTTCGAGCTCATCACGAGCTCGAGCTGAACACTAGCCAGCCTCTAACATTTTGGCCCGAGCTCAAGATGGATCCAGCTCTGTGAGACCCAGGTAATCCTATACATAAGATATGATAGCTCTAAAACTCTTAACCCAGCTATAGTATTTTAGACAGTGGCTAGCCCAAGAGGTTAAGTGAGTTAAGCGTGTTAGAACTAGAGTAATTCTTGGATGGATGACCCCCTGCGAAGTGGGGCGTCACAAGCTCACTCGTGTTTGGCTCGTTTACAGCTCTAATCTAAGGATAACTTATTTGAATTTTTTTTTCAGTATGATTGGAAGTAGAAAGTTTGATTTTTTATTTCTGAAAGGTCTTGCTATCGATGATTTGGTAAGATAGCATATTTCACCTATGAGGTGATTTATCTTATTCTAAAAAAATGACTTGAAAGCCAAAAATAATATTCTATTTTAAACATTTGATCATACTTCTCATCGTCCAAATGTACAATTTTCTTGAATAAATCAAGAGAATATACCTAACAAGTTATTCACGCATTCAAGCAGGGCCTAAGGTAATTTAGCATGTCGTCAACAATTGTAGTCCTTTAGTTCTATATGAGATTTGAGGATCGTTATGAAGTTGGAGGATATTTCTTGTAGATCAAAAAATAAAGAGTGCAATAATTATATTAGGGCCTTCTACTTCTATTTGTTGCTTTGATCTCAATTGATAGTTAAAATCTCTATCGGAGTCCTCTTTGCTCTAAGAGGAAGGGGAATCTCTTATCCTAGTCTAAACTAGAAACCAGAAGAAGAATCACTTCTTTATTAATTAATTAAATTGATTGCTAACTACAAAAGAGGAGAAGTCTCTTATTTGTAGGCCTAAAATTAATATAATAATCCTAATATGATAAGAAAACCAAATAAGGAAAGATAACTTAGAAAATATTTGTAGTCTAGTAGATCTCACAAATAAAATATCTTTCCCAATCTAATAAGTAAAATAATTCTTATCTAATAATGAAAAGATTTCATATCTAGATCGTTGTAAGATTCGGAGTTATCGCAACAATCCCTTCCGCTTAAAACATGCCTTGTCCTCAAGGTGTGAGACAATGTAGTTTCAAAGGGGAGGGATTTGTTGCGATTATCTTAAATTCTGAGCCGATCCAAAGAGCTAGCTTTCTCATTATTAGATTATAGAATTATTTTATTAGTAGATTAGGCAAGAGATTTTATTTGTCATATCATGGTAGACTAGGAGTGTCTTTAATTTATGTATTCTGCATGTAGTTTCCTTATCATACTAAAATTATTAATATTTCTATTCTAGGCCTACAAATAAAGGGGACTTTTTTTATAAAATAACCCTGTGAAAATTTAAAATTTGCAAAATGACCCTGTCAAAATTTTATTTGGAAAGTTAACCCTCCTTTCGCCACGTCGGCGCCATGTCAAAATTTCTTTTAAAGGCGGTGAATCGTTCCCCGCTTTCTCCCATTCTTTTAAAGGCGGTGAATCGTTCACCGCATTCATTAAAATTATGCGTAAATTACATAGGAAATAGAAAAAAGTGAGGTTGTTAGGATTATATGTGGATCATTAGAATTTTTATTTGATTATTAGGATTGTATGGATAGATTATTAGGATTTTTAGGCTGTTAAGATTATATGAAATTATATGGATAAATTATTAGGATTTAAAGGTTGTTAAGATTATATGTGGTTTGTTAAAATTTTTATGTGGTTGTTAGGATTATATATGTGATATAGAAAGAAACAGTAAATAAGTGAAAGACGGTGAGTGATTCACCGCCCTTAAAAGAAATGGGAGAAAGCGGGAAACGATTCACCGCTTTTAAAAGAAATTCTGACGTGGCGCTGACGTGGCGAAAGGAGGGTTAGTTTTCCAAATAAAATTTTGAGAGGGTTATTTCGCAAATTTTAAAATGCTAGAGGGTTGTTTTATAAAAAAAGTCCAATAAAGCACCTCTCCTCTTTTATATGGAACGTTATAAACAAGATAGATTTTCTAAGATTTTCTTAGAACCTTGTAGTTTAGACTAAGTTAGAAGAGGAGGTTCTTTTTTACCTTGGAGCATAGAGGCGTCCGATAGAGATTTAAATCTATCAATTGGTATCAAAGCTACAATGAGGAATGGGAGATCCTAACAAATTATATGCCAACATATGAATGTGTGAAATTGCATTGTTGTTTTCCTTTTTCATGAATATGCATATGAGTTTATTCTATAACTTAGCTTTAGATTATATAGCAGCTTGTTAATAAAGTTCTTCGATATACTTCTATTTACCTATATCTGATTTTTTTTTTTTTTTTTTTTTTTATAGCAGGGATGGGAGGTGATCTCTATGCATTGGACTTCGACGGCATCCTCTGCGACAGCTGCGGCGAGAGCTCCCTCTCCGCTCTCAAGGTTTTTTTTTTTTGTCATTTTCTAATTTACAATTTTTTTTTCAAAAAAAAAAGACTAATTTTATTATAGGTTAATTATTTACCCTCTCTCACTCTCTCTGTCTCTGTAAATAGGCTGCTAAGATTCGGTGGTCTTCTCTGTTCGATCAAGTGAATTTGTCCACGGAAGAGTGGATTATTGACCAAATGCACATTGTGAGCTTCGCCCCTCACTTTTTTCTTTTTTAAAAAAATTTTGGAAGAGAAACTACATAATTCATGTACTCCAAATCATCAGAGATTGTTGGAATATACCCAATTTATGGAATATACCCAATTTATTTGTCTTTGAATGTACGAAAATTTGAGGTATTTTCTTGTTTTTTGTTCCATTGAGACATGACCAGAACGAAGCCGGAATTTATTTTTGGTGGGGCCAAAAATTATAAAGTAAATTATAACAAAAGTTCAGAATATAAAGAACAAGGTTTCTACAAAAAATATTTTACTTTGGCCTCTTGAATTTATAATATTTTAATTTTTTCTATACCATAAGTATGGATCTTTATGTAATTTTTAAAAAAAGTTGAGGGGGGCCATGATTACTGTGGGCCTAGCAATAGCTCCTTCCCTAGACATGATCTACATTATTAGAAGTATTGAGAAATCAAAGTCTACAATTTTTGGAGCTCTTTTACCTGCTAATAATATATAGTAGTGGCGATGTTTAGACATGCGTCTGCTTTTATGCCTTGATAGGAACAAAGAGGCAGCCAATTCTCTTGCTTGTAGAGTTTAAATCAAATATGATGAAGTAAGGCCTTAACAACCACTAGGAATAATCTATTGATGTAGCATGAAAAAAAAAATTGTCTTTATCCTGCAAGAGTAAAAATTTAGACCTTGTTTGATGTTGTTACGTCTATTGTTTTTATAAATAAAAAAAAAATACCATATGATTAGACGTGCAGGTTGGTGGATTTCTTGCTTTTGTTGTCGTCTTTGTCAGATAGCTTGTAGTGAAACTTGGATAGATGTGAAAAGTAGCAATTTTATGTTACTATTGTGTTTTGTTTCAGCAAATTCAGCAAACATTACATCAATACCTAACGAGACCTTAACAATTCATTTTGAGTGATAAAGCTGTCTAATCTAACAAATGTCTCTAACTTCTGCCAGCTTCGTCCTGTGGTCGAAACTGGATATGAAAATCTGTTGCTTGTTAGGTTGCTATTGGAAATTCAGATACCATCAATTCGAAAATCATCGGTAAGCACTGTTATCTAATAATTTAGATCTTTAATGTTGGAAAGAAATCACTAAGCAGTAGGTTTTGTCTAATGAGGTTGTACTTCTATTCTATACAAACTAGGTTGCAGATGGGCTGAGTATCCAGGCCATATTGGAGAACTGGTTGCAACTGAAGCCCGTCATTATGAAAGAGTGGAATGAAGAGAGAGATGCTTTGATTGATCTGTTTGGTAAAGTGAGGGATGAATGGATAAGGAATGACTTTTCAGGGTGGATAGGCGCTAACAGGTAATAAGTACGAACCATTATTTCTTCAATCTCATTCATTACAGGCTCTTGCAACGAATGCTCGACTCTTGCGTTGGACAGAGTCCACTGTTCAATAGTTAATAGTTAAGAGTATTTACTTATGAAATTCATTTTAGTGAGAAATGATATCAATGTATGTCAAAAAATATTGCATAATTTCCTCCCAACTGAAGTTTATAACTATATTAGCCGCGTAATTTTGGTAACAACAATAAGATGCATTGCATTGATTCTAATTTGTGAAAGTGTTTGGTGCTTTCAAGGTGCTGTCAAGTTTTTACGGCAATTACTTTTTTTCATGAGATACGTAATTATTCTATCATTATTTATAAAAAACAAAAATGAAAACCCTCAACCGGTAGGGTGTGTTGTTCATTGTGTTTTGTTTTTCGTCGATTCTGTTATTCTTAGTTACTCATTAACAAGTTTTGCATCAGATCTTATTTTCCTTTGGAAAACAAATATTGAGAATAAATCAATAACTTTATTAACTTCTAGAGTAACGCTTACTATAGTTTTATGTGTATGGAAGCCTTCGTGCTTATTAGTTGTTTTCAATGATAGAACTTCTAAATTGACAATTCATAACGTTAAATATGATCGAGCATTTAAAGTATTTAGAAACTAAATTTCTTTATCCTTCGTAATTATTATAAAGTCCATCAAGCGGGTATAAAATGAACGGTTAAATTGAACAGCCTTTGACAAATAGAAAATCGGATTCTTCAAATGAAGATCAGAGTTATTTAATTTGATTTAGATAGTGAATAAATTTTCTATAAAAAATTCAACCGATTTGGTTTCTTCTATAACATTAAACTAGAAAGTGCCCCATTCCCATTGTTAAAATTATCAATTTTGAGGCCTTTTGATTGTATGGTATGGTGTTAAAAAATCATGAAACAGTTTCTGTAAAGTTCAAATGTTCTAAATCATTTTTAATGGTATCGATTGTTTATCTAGAATCTCTATCATCAAAAACTACTTATGAGTATGAAGGCAATTGCACTCATGAAAGTATAGTAGTCGGACCCTAATTTCTAATAACAACATTGGTAATAACAACGAGTTTGCAAACAAACTAATGAGAATAAAAACAGGAGAAAACTGTGAACTTATAGTCTCTTTCATAAAATAGCAGACTCTCTTAGCTTGACAGTCCTAATGTTACTATGTAATCTCCTCCATTACAGTTGTCAACCTCTCTATTATAGCAAAATAGTCGATGTCTGTAATCTGTTCTCTTTAGTTTCCAATCACTCACAGCCTTTCATGGCAGCCGTATTTTAATGCATTTATGATTTTTAACCAAACTTCAATAATCTTAAACAATTTAAGACCAAAGCTGGTTCTTATGACGAAATAGTAATAGAAGATTTTCTGAACTATTACAACATCTAGTGAAATTAATTCTACTATAGCTACACAGCTTCCTCCTTTGACTCTAAAGTAAGTGCGTAAATAGCTGCTTTTACTCATATACTTTTTTTAACCAATGAAATCGACAATTCATATATTGACCAGTAGATGACGCTGCAGATTTTATCCAGGTGTAGCCGATGCCTTAAGATTTTCAAGCTCTGAAGTGTATATTGTCACTACAAAGCAGGTATTGTCTTTATTTTCTTAAGGATTTTTTTTCTGTTTCTACAATTGTCTCTTCATGTCAAACTCCAAAGTCTTTTTAAAAGCAAATTCTTTAATACCTAACAGTTCTCCCATTAGTAGTTTAGTTGCATATGCTATCATATTTATACCGCTGTAAAACATTGTAGGATCATTTTTTGTCCTTGTATTCTCTCCATCTCTAATTGGTCTTGTGTTGGCTTCAGAGCAGATTTGCCGAAGCATTGTTGCGAGAACTCGCTGGAGTTAATATCCCTTCTGAAAGAATATATGGCTTAGGGACTGGGTTAGTATAAATTTGTGCACTTCAGTTCTGTCATTCCCATTTCAGGTCATTGTTTTATGATTTGACATCTTATTGATTTTCAGGCCAAAAGTAGAAGTGCTAAAACAGCTGCAGTCAATGTCACAGCATGACGGTCTGAAACTTCAGTAAGTTCTAACTAATGTGGTTCATATTCATGTAATGCGTCAATTTTTTATTCATGTTAAAGTTAACAATTGTAATTATTGTAAGTACTGCATGTGTTCCTTTGTTCAAGTAGTAGTCTCTTATTCTGTACATTGTGATTATTGTGATTCTTTTCCCCTAACTCTTGTGGTTCATATTCATGTAATGTGTCAATTGAACATTTTTGGTACATGTTGAAATTAACAATTGTAACCATCTCATATTCTAAATACTGCATGTGTTCCTTTTAGCAAGTAGTAGTACTATCTTATTCTGCACATTATTGTTCTTTTCCCCTAATTCATATTTTGTCGCATTCATAAAATGTAAAACTATTGGTTTTTAAGACTCCCAACAAATAATCTTTAGCAACAAAGGGGAGGAAAAGCAAAACTAACTACCGAAGTACGATATCCTCTCTAAATAGAATCTCAAGTGCTACTTCTATTACACTGGAAAGCATAGGATTTACTTGTTACATTACCAGACATTCAGAAAAGCAACAGAAAAGAATTCTTTTCTTTTCTTCTCCCACTCTGATGTCAAATCCAAGTGCATTGAAAGCGTTCAAATGTTTGCGACTAATTTAACTTTAGCCAGCATCATCAGACAGCCAAAGCATGTAGCCATTCCTATTAAATGTGGCATAGCTCTTGGTCTAATGAGTAATAGTATATCAAACCATATAGATTATCCAATGGGCGATGCACCAAAGGTGAACAATATCTGAGTTTACTTAAGAGAAAGTTGATTTTAGCTCCTTTAATAGGCAGCTATCTTTGAGTTTGAAATCATGCACATATAAGATAGAAGGGTTGATGGGAATATAATAGGAGGTAGTGCACTTCTTCCATCCTATTTGTCTATGACAAGTGCATTCTTGAAAATACTTTTGCTTATTTTACTAATTTGGTCCTGGCCAGTTTTGTGGAGGATCGGCTTGCAACCTTGAAGAACGTCATCAAAGATCCCGCACTTGATCAATGGAATTTGTATCTTGGTAATCTTTTTCGTCTCTGCTTGTTCAGTGTTGTACTGGCTGTTAAGTACCTCTCTTACAGTTGCTCTTAATATTGTCTTCTTTTGGCAGGGAGGTGGGGATACAACACAGAGAAAGAGAGGGAGGAAGCAGGAAGTATCCCAAGGATTCGCCTGTTGGACCTCACTGACTTCAGCGAAAAGCTAAAATAACTGAATTTTAGGCTTTGTTAATGCTTGCGAATCCAATTCATTCAACTAGATTTGGGCAATTGCAAGCACATAAATTTATACCTGATGATTTTTATTTTTTTTTTTCAAGAAACCACATTTCAAATTCTAGAATTTTCTGTTATTCCCTTTTTTGTGTTGGTGATTGAGTTTTCTGTGTAGATTTTTGCTAGCATGGAATGCATCACGGAGCTCTATGGGCATCAACTCAGCTAACCAGTTTGGCCCTAATTGGAGCTTTTTCCAATGAGTTGTTTGAGTAGAGCTCGTTGAAAAAACTGTTTGGTTCCTCGGAAAAATGTGGGAATGATCTTTTAGGAAATTTTTTTTTTTGTGAAAACTCTCTTTTCGACGGTTTTTGTTTTCTGGATAAAAAATTCAAAAAAGAAAAACACTATTTTTCCATAAAATTCGGATTTTTTTTTTCGGAAAAACTATTTTTCCTAGCAATCAAACAAACAAAAAATAATTTTTCAAATAGAAAATTATTTTTTTGAGATATTTTGGTTTTCAGAAACCGAACACCCCCTAAAAACCTATTCATGAATGATCTTACATGTCAAAATCGCTATTAGATATATCAATTACATGCCGGCCTGGTTTGGTTACAATTACATCCTTGTCCTCCAAGTTTTATGCAATAGTGCACCGTCAAGATGGCAAAATGTTTGCACACTGTAATATTCAATGCAGTTTGTTTAGGCAACGGAAAAGAAGTTCACACATTTTTTTTTTTCACTTATTTAGATTTCCAGAAATATTAGTTTGCAAACAATCGAATTGGATATCTATTTGCCAGTGCATTCAGTTGTAGCTAAACAGCAAACTCGAACTACTTGAGGAACTAAGAACTTGAACTACATTAGTGTTCTATGAAGAAACAGAGTAAGCCCACATCTCATCAGGATTCTGGACCATAGAACTTGAAGATGAGGCAAAATTTTGCTAGCAACTTTCCAAGGTGATGCAAAAGTAGTATCAACATTGATAATTGCAATGTCGCTAGTGGCGAGTACACACTTCCATTCTTCACTCTTGACAACCTAAAGTAGGAAAGAATTGATTGAATTTCAACCTATTATTATGATGTTATAATTCAATAACGTAGTAAAGACTTGATTATATCTTCCTTTCTATTGGTGACACAAAGGCGGCCTCGAAGCAATTCTACAACTCATCTTCGTAACCAACATGATCTTCAGTAGAAGCTTGGTTCTCAGCAACACTCCTCTTTCTCCTCAGCATCTCAATGACTTCGTCGAGAGGAGGATCTCCAGGCCTTCGATAGACTAGATCCCCGATCTTCATCTCATATGCCTCCGGCTGGCTCAGGACAAACTCTTTCAGCTACAGAATAGATCATCAGTCAGAACTGCTTGTGTAGTCTAAAATCTCAAGCGGATGACAGTAAAATCAATAATATTTGCCAAGAGAATGTACCTAAATTCTAAAGTTCCGAATAAAGGAACTCCAAATTTGTTTTCTTTGCTATGAAGGTACATTGTTAACAATAATATAATATTGAAAATAATGAGGTTAGTTTCGTACAGTTGGAAGTATTGGGACAAACTACGATTGAAGCAAATTTTTGAACAGGATCAAAAGTAGTTATGACCACATGATAGATAAAAAAAGCCAAACAAATAATTCCTACTCATGATTAGGGATATGCAGTAGGTCATCGGATTGAGTTTGACTCCAATTAAGTCAATACCTCTTCTATATCTTGCCCCCTCTCCAGAGTGAACATGATGGTACTCAGATCGAAAGCCATGAACTTGGTCTCCACAGAGCCAGTTCTCAGTAATTTGCTCCATTTCATAGCAATTTCAGGTATTTCCTCCTGAAAAGATTTCAAATTAGAGAAAACGTGAATATAAAAGCTTGAACATCATATGGAGCAAAATTTCTTTCATATCATCCTGAAAAACTTAATATCTATAAAACATAATGCAAAGCTGATCGTACTTCAAGTTGTTGAAGAAAAACTTGTGCAGTCCTCAACAAAACTAACAAATTGACATCCATAATTTAAATAAGTTCAAGTAATTAGAAACCAACACTTCATAACTGAATTATAGCAAAACAACAAAATCTTGTCACGTGCTACAAGTGCAGATGCTAGTTCTAACTATATCAAATGCCCAGTAACTATGAAACTTTGGACATCGACGAGAAGTGATCTTCTTTGCCAAACAATGTTGTAAGCATGTGAGCATTCTTCCACAACATAATTTTGAGTCAAGATGGCTCAATTATTCCTTGATCAATTGTCAGTTGTGATTAACCTTACAATCTGAAATAATTGGTCATGAGAAACCAACAAACGAGATTATTCTCTGATGAAACTTAAACTGATAGTATGAAGCTACTAAAACTATGTACAGGGTTAATGATCACAGATCGAGGGAAGAGTTCTATTGATCCTCCATGAGAAATGCCCTAGACAAGGAGGAAAATGATGGGCAACTCCACTTATCTATGAATGAATAGTTACTGGCCCAAAGGTCTAATATAGACAAAAGTCCAACACCAAGCAATCAAACCTTCAAAACAGGAAAACCTCAAATCCTAAGCAATCAAAACTAGATATTAAAACATGATTTTTGACAAAAAGATAAATGAGACCAACTATAATCACCATATTTTTGGGCTGAAAGCTGTTCCGCATGATGCGGAAAACTGTATTTAGCTGGAGCACACTAAAACCTTTTTAGCTGTTAACACTATGTTTCAATCATGCCGGCACTTCTTAAATTTTAGTGAAAATTTAACCAACCCAATCACCAACCAAAAACCGGTATACCCTAGCCTTCGTTTTCAACCAAGACAATATTCAGCACAGAAATAAAGATCTTTTTCATATGAGAAAACTTTGAATTATCATAGTAAGTAAAGCTCACTAAAAGTAGGAAAATAAGATATTCAGCATAAGTATGTCCCAGTAAATTAGAACATATCACACCATGAGAAACATCGCAGCCAGAAATTTGGCATGCAATCAAACAACGAGATTTCTTGAAAAACAAAGAATCTAGATGAAAAAAAAAAAAAAAAAAAACTTTGTGAAATAAACCTTCAAAGGTTAAAGCCTTTCTGAGTATGAATTGCTGCAATGGCATGTTTAAGGTAACTGCTGTTATGCAAAGCTATCTCATGTTGACATCTCTCATTAACCAGTGAACTATCATAGTCATGCATTCAACAATGTTTAATGACAAAATTTCCCATCATTCATCCATGGCAAATCACCAAAACCTCGACTAGTATAGCTTACAATATATATAGTTGTTGAAACAGTTTCATTATGCATACAATGGGGCCTTACCCAGTGACCAGTGATCACTCAATGAAATCATCAATGCCACTAATCCGCACAGAAAATGAGTATTCGCTTCTTACCAAAACTAAAATGGCTAATCATGATAGCAAAGCAGATCACCAAACTAAAATTTAAAATCTAAATTCTGAATAAATAAAAGGTTACAGATATAATTGTTAAATATATTCCAAGGTCATTTTCTCTTATATCGAAATTTTGCTAACATGATATCAGAGACAATCCTAAACTCATTCGTTCTGTTACATTGTGGGTTCGATCCCACCTGTTAACCCCACACGCCATGTATATAAGAATTTCTTACCCCATATTCACAACATGACAAGTTCTTAGTAATAATTCAAACAATAAACAAGAAGATAACAGTTCCCCAAGAGAAAAATCACAATAAACGACCATAATCCCGATCAAAATCAAGAACCTAAATGCACAGCATTCTCAATAACGCATCAAAATCAACATAAGAACAAAGCATCGAAACCCCAAACTATGATCTCAAAAACTCTAATCACATTTTAGCTCCATTTACTCGAAAAGTACTCAAAATTCCTAGGAAACGAATCAATTCGCGATAGGCATCATTGATCGCCATACGTACCCTAGAGCGCGAGACTCCCAACCGGAGCTTGACGAATCCGTAGGAGGGCCCGGTGTGGCTCCGCATCAACTCGGCCTGGATCTCGGAGGGGCGCATACGGGAGAAATCTGGCGGGGGCTCAGAGGAGCTCCGCTGCGGTCCCCGCCGCTTCTCCCCCCACCGCCGCCATTCCTCGTCCTCCTCGTCGTCCACCACGTCGTCGAGCTCGTCGGGGATGCTCACCGTGCGCTTCGACTCCTCCGATACCTTCGCGAGGAGGAAGAAGACGAAGACAAAGAGGAGGAGGACGAAGAGGGAGGAGCTTCGCGACATTGTTGAGGAGCTCGAGCTCGTGCTCGGAAATATTTTTTTTTTTCAATTATTTTATGAAGTATTATAATTATAAAAGTAGTTGTTTGAAAAACTACGGACCGTCTCTAGAGCGATTGGCAAATAACTTGGTGCTTCACATCTGAAATTTTTAAATTCAAATTTAAATTTAAATTTATATTTTTAATTAAATTTATTTTTAAATAAAATAAATAAAGTAAAAGTTAAAAGAATAGAGAAATTGATAATTTTGAATTACCTGTCTAATCTTTCAAACTTCAATTTTACCGTCTATTGATTTATTTGATTGAATCAAATAAACAATAATAGTTGCAATTTAATTTTTAACTAATTATTTATTTTAACAATTATATAATTATAAAAATTTATATAAAATATATTTACTATATATTAAAATTTTAAAGACAAAATATCGTTGAATAATTCAAATCAAACAAATTGAAAGATTAGATAATATAATCAAAATTTAAAAAAAATTAAATAGTAAATTTAAATTTATTCATAGCTCAGAAAAACTTTATATATATTAAATTATTTATAAAATAAATTTAAATTTTGCCAGATAAGTAAAAAATATATAATACTATAAATGAATTGCAACAAATCATTCATCAATTACCGACCGTCCGTAGAGCAAATGGCAAAAGGCTTGGTGGCGGGTATCCGAGACCCAAGTTCGAATCCTAGTTGATTCACATTTCCAGCTAAATTTATTTCTAAATAAAATAAATGAAGCGGGTAGCGTGCTACCTATATCTCAAAAAAAAAAAAAAAAAAATCATTCATCCATTTATTTATTCTCCTACTGCATTTGTTGTCATACTACATTTTTAAGGACCTACAAACCGATGTGGGAAATCTAGTAAAAGTAGTAAATGTTATACCGTATTTAGAAACAGTAAAATATGGTAAATAATATACTCTGTGCTCTAACACCTGGAGAAATTTTGGTTGTAGATGGAAATTCAAAGAAGATGGATAGAAGCTTAAACATTGTGAGTAAAAAATCTTATTTGGAGGCAGTAATTCATTTACCACTTTAATAGCATAACTATTTATTAAAATATACTAATAAATCACGTTCACCAAAGACACGTACGTTCTCTCTCACTCATGCACCAGATGTATATCATCATGACAAGCTTGAGCCGTACACCATGGGGGCTCGATCGGCCGTACCCGCTCACCCAAAAGCACCCTCAAGACACTGTAGACTCGCTCCTCAGCAATTGCTAAATGTACTCAATTCTAGTTTAATTAGAAGTTTTATTCTAATTTAAATTCAAAATCTATTTAATTTATCTCGCGTAGATTTCATTTGTCCACCCTAATCTACCTTGAATTTGACTACAAATCTATTCAAATTCTAACAATTTTATAGAGTAATAAATAAGTATAAATTAATAATGTTTAATTAGTGTGAGAAGCAAAAGAAAGGATTAAGAACAGAATTGTACCTTACTGTACTTATTATAATTAATTAATACAGTACTTGTTATTATCATTAATTAATACGGAATGGTCAATCAGTATTTGGTTGTATATTCATTAATTATAGTAGAATGCTAAGAATTATATAAGATAGTAGTTGCAGCAAGACTGTTTACAATTATGTAAGCATGTAAGGACAAACTTACATTTAAGTTCAAATACGAACTTAAAACTAAAAGCTTGAATTCAAATTAACATTTCCAGTGTAAACTGAAATGTAATTTAAATTTGTAGGGTTCACAATTAAAGCTAATAATGTAAACATGAATTTACAATTCAAATTCCAGTTGAAAAATAAAAATTTAAAACATAAGTTAGAAATAAAAATAAACACCAAATACCACCTTGTTTACTTTTGATTACGTTTTTACGTAAAATTGAGTATCAATTTCAACCTGCGGTAGGGCTGTAAAACGGGCAGGGCGGCACGTGGGCCGCCCGGCCCGGCACGACCTCGGCCCGGGCTACAGCCCGGCAAAGGTACTGTAGCATCCGTGTCGGGCCAGGCTGGTCCGAGGCTCTAGGCCGTGCTGGACTGCCCTTTTGGAGTCTGACGGCCCGACACGGCACGGCCCGAAACAGGCCTGGGCCGTGCCGGGCAGAGGTAAAGCTGGCTAATCGGCACAGCACGGCCCGGCCCGCTTGAGCCGTGCCAGCCGGGCCCGAACCACATGCCCCAAGGCAACTGTCTTGGACCATGTGGTCTGAGCTCCTGGGGAGGAGGGCTCCTGTCAAGTCTCAAGGTCTGCTAGGGAGGTGCAGTTTGGCCCAATGGACCAAAATATTTTAGTCCATTGAACTAAAATCTACCTTTTTATTTAAAAAAATTTATTTATTTTTTAAAAAAATTAAATATTTACTTTAGTATAATTATTTTTATATTTTTTATTATTTTAATCAAAATGTTAATTTTAAATAAAAATATTGGATGTTTATATTTTAGATTTTTTTAAAAAAAATTAAAAATAAATATTTTATTAGGCCGGCCCGAAACACGGCCCGTGCCTCCCAGGCCGAAGGGCCGTACCGGGCCAGAGGGTAGATAAGCTGGGCCCGGCACGGCCCGGCCTAAAATTAAATTCGAGGCGGCCGGGCCGGGCTGCCCGAGCTCGTTTCGGCCCAAAAATGTGGACGTGCCAGCATTCACCCCTACCTGCAGGTTTCGATTTTTTTTTCTTTTTTTTTTAAAAAAAATGAATCCAAAATTTGAATGGTTTTTATTAAGTTGTAAACTTTGCCGAAATGTTAGACTTTTTTAAAAGTTGATGTCGACATTTTAGCTGGCTATGTAAATTACAAATATAAGTTCAATTTTCAGTTTATAAATTAAAATTAAAATTTTTATTTAAAATTGAATTCATATTTAAATATAATTTTCTATTTAATTTGAAGCACAAATTTTTGAATTTTTGAATTAAGATATATCTATTTTAGCATGCCGAGTGCGTGATATTGAAAAGACTAAAAATGAGGTAAATTTATTTAAAAATTTAGATATTTTAGGTACAGGATATTTATGAAAAGTAACAATGATTAAAAGTTTACTAAAATATTTAACTCTATTAACGTCTCGGGCCTTGCCACCACCAAAAATGTTTAAGTCGGATTAAGAGTATTAGCTTTATTATATCGTATATATAGGACTATCTGGAATCTCACACTTTTTTTTTTTGATAACTGATATAAGTATTTGTACAATAGACTACTGTTTACGTAATTAGAGATTAAGTCGCGGGATAGAAAAAATGACGAGATTTAAGTCGCGGGATAGAAAAAATGACGGTTATTATCGGTGCATTTTATTAGGAGTATAATGAAAATATATGCCGTCCTTTCCCAACTGTTTTTCTTACACTAATTTTTAGTTTTGGGCCTATTTTCCACTTATGTCCATTATGCGATTATGGATAATATTTATTATTTAGCATGATTAATTTCGACAAATGTGTCTTTTCTTATATATAAAATTATTATCGTTCAGAGTTTTCGGTCAAGCAAGTATTTAGTTTTTAACTGGATCGGCTCAACATTGCTCGATGATTAATTTTATGGTGCTTTCTCTATCAATTTGATAATTTGTCCATAGAATGTAGTATATAGGCTGCACTTTGTTTTTCTTTTTTCTAATTTTTTTCCTTCCTACTCTAATACTGCTAGAACGTCCATCAATCAAAGGCAATTAGTAAAATAATTTAGAATAAATTATTGGCCAACCGAAATTTGCAGTTTGATTAGCTTCCTATTCAGATTGGCCAACCGAAAGTTGGAGAATAGCTTACTTCGATCCGGTGTGGATTTTAGCTTCATTCACAAGTTACTTCTGTGTGAAGTAGACTGCGACATCACAATGCATCTTTTACATTCATTACTGTAAGCTTAGGTATGTTTGGTTCCACATAAAATTGTGGAAAAGAAATTTTTGGTGGAAAAAAAATTTACGTCGTTTAGTGTTTGATTTGTAGTAAAAAAAAATAGTTTTCCATGCCTGTTGTTTGGTTGAAAGAAAAAAAATTAATGAAAAGTTATTTAATATATAATAAAATATATTATTAATATATAATATTATTATACTATATATATTATAATTATAATTTTTATTTATAGATTAAATATATTTAAAATTACAATAAACATATTATATAGTATATAAGAGTTATATATTTAGATATTAATAAATATATTATATATTTTCGATTATTTGTTGAAAGAACAAAAAAAAAACAAATAGAAAATGATTATATATTTTTTTATTATTATATATATTAAATATATATTATTAATATACAATAATTATTATACTATATGTATTATTATTATAATAGACTTTTTATAAATAAATAGATATAAAATATATTATACAAATATATTATACAATTAAGTATATAATATAATACATATTAGTAGCAAAATCACATTGTTGCTACCACTCAACCCTAGGGGGACCACTTAACTCTAACCGACTAATATCATCCTGACCTACAATTTTTCATCCAAGAGTTAAAAATTTGATAGCAAGAAGAGCGTTTTACTATTAATAGTATTCCAGCCTAATTCTATATATATATATATATAGTCCGGCTACTATGCTATTAATAGCACGAAGCACTTTGTGCTACCAAGTTTTTCGCCGTTAGATCTACACTTTTGATTATTTTGACCCGTTAGATCATACTATTCAACTAACCACCCACTCAACCCTAGGGTGCCTACACCATCCTAACCGCACATCTCTTAATTCAATGGCCAAAAACTTAGTAGCACCAATGACTTGGTGCTATTAATAGCATAGTCGCCTACTTCATATATATATATATATATATAGAGAGAGAGAGAGAGAGAGAGAGAGAGAGAGAGAGAGAGAGAGAGAGAGAGAGNGTTAGATCTACACTTTTGATCATTTTGACCCGTTAGATCATACTATTCAACCAACCATCCACTCAACCCTAAAGTGCCTACACCATCCTAACCGCACATCTCTTAATTCAATGGCCAAAAACTTGGTAGCACCAATGACTTGGTGCTATTAATAGCATAGTAGCCTACTTCATATATATATATATATAGAGAGAGAGAGAGAGAGAGAGAGAGAGTTGGTCTGGGCTACTATTAGTAGGAAAATCACATTGTTGCTATCAGTTTTTTAGCCTTTGGATCAACTCTTTTCATTATTTCTAACCATTGGATTAAATACTAACCCAGTGAGGACCACTCAACCTTAGGGGGACCACTCAACTCTAACCGACTAATATCATCCTGACCCTACAATTTTTCATCCAAGAGTTAAAAATTTGATAGCAAAAAGAGCATTTTACTATTAATAGCATTCCAGCCTAATTCTATATATATATATATATATATAGTCCGGCTACTATGCTATTAATAGCACGAAACACTTTGTGCTACCAAGTTCTCCGCCGTTAGATCTACACTTTTGATCATTTTGACCCGTTAGATCATACTATTCAACCAACCATCCACTCAACCCTAAAGTGCCTACACCATCCTAACCGCACATCTCTTAATTCAATGGCCAAAAACTTGGTAGCACCAATGACTTGGTGCTATTAATAGCATAGTAGCCTACTTCATATATATATATATAGAGAGAGAGAGAGAGAGAGAGAGAGAGAGAGAGAGAAAGAGAGTGAGTTGAGCTAGAATACTATCGATAGCATAGCGGCACTTTTGCCATCAATTTGTTTTCGATGATAGAGCCTCCAAATTGGTGATCGGTACAGTTGAATATGAGCTATATCATTTGAAGTATTTTTAAATTTTAAATAAAGATATATCTATTTTGGCATGCTGAGTGCATGATATTGGAATATTTATTATTAGCATGATTAAGTTTGACAAATGTGTCCGTCTACATGTTTCTTTCTTCTTTTTTTTCAATGAAACCAAAAATTTCGAATGATTTTTTATATTAAGTTGTAAAACTTCGCCAAAATGTTAGACTTTTTTAAAAGTTGATGTCAACATTTTAGTTGGCTATATAAATTACAAATATAAATTAAATTTTTAGTTCACAAATTAAAATTCAAAATTTGCATTTAAAATTGAATTCATATTTAAATATATTATTTATTTAATTTGAAGCGGTATTTTTGAATTTTGTATAAAGATATATCTATTTTGGCATGCTAAGTGCATAATATTGGAATATTTATTATTAACATAACTAAGTTTGACAAATATTGAAGAAAAAGTTGTAGGAAATAAACTTGACAAACTGATAGTAAATTTAATAAAATTAAAATTTTTAGCTCAATTAAGTCTAAAAAACTCATATAACAAGAAAAAGTTGATTAAATTTCAAAATCTTAAAATTTAAAACTAAATAGTAAATTTTTAAATTTAGGCCACTGATTATGATGAAATTAATGGAAGTTTTTAGTGAAACTCTACAATCATTAAGCATTAGGGATCAAAATATAGTATCTTGATCACATTTAGTAGTTGCACCGGGTATCGCCAATTCTTTTCAGATGAAACAGTTTTTTTTTTTTTATAATTTTGTGACTTATACCAAATTTAAATGTTTGACTTGTAGGTCTGGCTAATCCAAGTGATGAAATTATTTAGTTAAACAATATAATTATCAAGCTAACCAATAGTCAAAAAATGGTGAGTTACGTACACAAATGTCATTTTACAAAATAATTATATTCTAGAGGAGTATAAGAGATGCAATGAGTGTTGAATCAGATGTAGCCAATAATTTTCTTCCTTATAATCATAAAAAAGTGTCGAACACTTTTTAAGAATTTATAATCTCAAAGATTGTATTTAAATATTTGGGTACTAAATGCAAAATAACCAAACGGTTATGAGCTAAAGATGCACTTTTGTAATTTTAATAACGGTTAGCAAACCAAAATGGATATGTTTATGGTAATAATCCATAGAGTCAGTAATTTAATAAAATTACCTAATAAATTTTTAAAAAATATAGTAAAAAATAATTAGAAGCTGTGAGTTTAATAAAATGACCAATAATTTGGGTATCTTCAACTATTCGATTTATTAAACAATTAGTTATCATTCTCTAGTAAGATTAGTAAGTGCAATATAAAATTATAAATATAATGAGAAATAGTTACATATACACCCCATTTGGAGAGTAAATCTTATAACTCACCCATCCAATGGGTGGGGTGCTTTCATTAGTCACATGATGTTACTGATTAAGTCTAGATACTGAAAAATTTAAAAAAAATAAAAAATCATAAATATGGATAAATATAAAGGCAGGTGAGGGCTATTTTTAAAAAAACGCCATAATTGAGAGTGTTGGAGCTATTTCTCACCGCACTCCCGCGAAGATGAGACCTATTTATAGATATCGTATCGATAACTGATTCATTTCCCAGTGTCATCTTCATCTCAATCCCTTTTTATAGATACCGTCTCGATAACTGATTCATTTTCCAGTGTCCTCTTCATCTCAATCCCTTTCTCCGTTGCTTTATTGTTACCAAGGTACGTCTCTCTCTTTCTTCCTTTCTCTCTCTAGGGCTTGTTTTATATCTCTCTTAGCTAGCTAGGTTTGATCTGATGCCTCTCTCTTGTTCTTGTTTATTATTTCATTTAGATGGTTGCTCGAATGGCCATTCAGAGTTTTTTGTGGTCGAGGTCATTCACGTAGGGATGAGTCATATCATCCTGTGGTATGTTTGGCCTCTACGTTCGTACAGACATCTTTGTCTGTATCTCTCCGGCTCGTATGTCGCCACCGACCTCGTCTCATAGTGCACTAATTCTA
Organism: Ananas comosus; assembly: GCF_001540865.1. Taxonomy (NCBI): domain Eukaryota; kingdom Viridiplantae; phylum Streptophyta; class Magnoliopsida; order Poales; family Bromeliaceae; genus Ananas; species Ananas comosus. Next base: position 3,074,497 of record NC_033628.1, read on the forward strand.
AAGAAAATGGAGATGGTGGTGGAGATGGGGTAGTGAGGTCGATGGTAGTACGAGCTTCCGCATGGAAGATGTCAATGGAGTGCACGCCCCATTCCATCCCTCATTTTCAGCAGATGTTCGTGTGGAGATATATGATCGAAGTCACGCAGTGGAGGAGCCTCTTGTACCACTGGATGGGTGATATACTATGTTGTTTTCATGAAGAGCTAGCTATATTATTCTGAAGTTCTACTTTCTTTTTTTTTTACTATAATCCTTTTATATATTGTAGAGAGCAACAAGAAGTGATATTTAAAAAAAACAGACAAATATTCAGGAATGAGAAATTTAGGTTATCTTGCTCTCTGAATATATTCTGCTATATATATTTTTTAAACCAAAAATCGATTTTCATTGAGAGAGTAGCATACTATATGTAAAATACATAAAACTTCTAAACATAAAGTGAAGTTGAAAAAAAAAAAAAAATTTGGTAACTAAATGTTCATTGCACTAAATAAGTTACCTATTTTATGATGGGGCTTCAGCTCCATCTAGTAATGTATTATGTTAAATAAGAGGACAATTTCATTGATACCCCTCTCGATATTTGAAATTTTATGGATACCTTTATAAAATTTAAAATATCATATGTACATGTCCCTATGTCACAGTAAATTATTATACATGTCCCTACCATTAGTCAACATTAGTTTTACCTTTGGTTAATATATGTTAGACATGGTTAACTTTTAAAATGATAATTTTGCACTCAGTTATCTCCAAACTTAATTATGTTAATAATAAATAATTATGTTAATAATAAATAATTATTTCCTAACATTTGAGACAATAAATTTTTAAAAGTGTTTCATTCTTATGTACCAATAAAAGGATTGACTAAACCACCAAAAGAAAAAAATCATGAAAGGGTATTAGTACCGGTCATCACATTTTGATCTCCGCCCCCCATCATTATTTTCTATAATTGTTCCCTAAAATGCAATTTGAATGATCATGCATTTGTAATTTTACTTTTAAAGTTTGGATGATCATGCATTCATAATCCACTGATTCCATCTTGCCTAATGGCGCGATCATACATTTACATAATAAGTTTAAATTTTAAATCTGAAAATTTTATAACTTAACTTTTAAAATTTAAAATATCAAATTTAATGTTTAAACTAAAAATAAAATATAAATTTAGCATTTTAAAATCTCAAATTTAAAATTTAAAATTTAAAATTTAAAATTTAAAACTTAAATTTTAAATTTTGAATTTACAATTGAATCTCAAATTAAAACAATTTTAAAATTTGAAGAGAAAATTAAAATTTAAATTCAAAATCTAAATTTAGTTTTGATTTTGCCGGATTCAGATTTTAGTTATCTAACTTTATTTCTGCGGAGATTATGGTCTTCATGAAATCCAACACTATTAGAGGCCGGAAAGCAGAGAAGAGAACTATAAAGACAAAATAAAGGAAACAAAAGAAGACTCTATCACACATAAAATTATAAAATAAAATGGTAAACAACAATCCAAATCTTTAATTAGACCACCATAATACATAATTGTTTCCAAGCACGCTCACGAGAACTTCTAGTTCTAAACTCAGTATCATGGGCGAAAAATTTTATAAATTTTACAGCATAATTTACTATTTGAAAAAATAATACAACTTTAATAAACTAAATAATAGAATTTTATACAGCACAAGACATAGAAGTGACCTTAGACTAGAGAAGAGCCTTTGCGTAAGCAGCAGAAATCTAATGTCCCTTATGTTCACACTACCTAATAATTTTTTAGTGGTACCTAATAACTTGACCGTAAAAACCAATATGTGATAATTTTCTATATTTCTTGTAACTTGAGTAGATTTGTAATATGTGATGGATAAACTAAATGCTCAGATACAGATCACCACAACATCTATCTATACCTATACATTATTTCCCATGAAGTCTTGCCACGTAGCGGTCCCTCCTTTATCCTTACCTTCTTCTCTCTGCTCACTTTTTGATGTTTTGTCTTCTCACCCCATTTCTACACGATGTTTCGTCTTCCCATCCGCTTACCTCTCAATTAATGGGGTCAAATAGTTCAATTTCATATAAACAAATTGCTTTCATAAGAAAAAATAAGTAAAATAAGATTTCTTCGTACTCTTTTTTCTAATTTTTTTGGTGCATAAGAAAATTTCAAATTTTGTAAATTTGGAGCGCAACATCGCAGGGAAAAGCGAAGATAAATTTAGAGTCAGTGAGAGAAAATAAGTAGTAGGTTTGGAGAGATCTGTAGGGGATCAACGTCGCTGTGACGAAAAAGGAGCTCGACGTTGATAATAGCGGCAAAAGTGATGTGGAGATGGGGATTCATCTCCCCGATGTCGGTAGTGCGATTAAGATGCTATGAAGTAATAATTTTATTGCTGCTTCTTTCATTATTATTTTTTATAATTTATTTATTGAAATTATAATTTTTGTTTTATTTGTACGTATATATGTTTCATCTCTTTTATTTGTATATATGTTAATATAATTATCTTTATTTATTAATGTCTTATGGCAATTCAAAAAAATTTAAAATTTTTACTTTGTGAATCTTTTGTCTTCTATAGTATTAGCCCACCGCAATGCGCGGGTAACTTCACTAGTTTTAATTGAAAATGAAAAAATTGCTGCTAGCTAAAGAGTTAGACACTAATCTTTAGTCATCTTTTTTGAAGAATGAACACAAGTGACTCTACAGTGAACAATTGCAATTGAGAAGATAACCTCATCGCGTGACATAAAAGGAAGTTCAAAATAAAAAAAAGGATGTGCAACGATGAAGTCAAACCAGTTGCAACCCTTGCATTTATTTAGGCCTTTCACAATTGCTTACCTGTGATAAAAGTCTTAACATGAAGCTTTTCCATCTTCAATCATGGGAACATTCTTCAATCTATGCTTTGAGAGTAACAGCAAAATTGTCTTGAGTAACAGAGAGGAAAGGTGCCGAGCGGAATGACAAGAGAATTGATTTTACCTGTAATAATAGGTTTAAATGAGAAATATGAATCATGAGAATTGATTTTACCTGTAATAATAGGTTTAAATGAGAAATATGAATCATGAACAAAATATACAGATTGGCCTTTCGAAACTCTCTTCCAAAGGAAGAGAAACTTTTGCTACAAAAAGACTAACGGAGTCCTCAAATTTTTTCTATTTCAGAACAACAAAACTATGATATGTAGCTAGGGGTGTAATGTGGGCCGTGCCGGGCCAGCACGGCCCACATTTCCCATGCCAAAACGGGCCGAAGGCCAGCCCGGCACGGCCCGGCCCCAAAGTCGGGCCGTGCAGTGCCGGGCCAAAATTTTTGGACCCTGGCCCAGCACGGTCCCCCGGCCCGGACTGTACGGGCCGCTCCGGGCCGGGCTGGGCTTTGGGCCAGCTGATTTTTATTTTATTAATCTTATTTAAAAATATTTAAAATTTTTAAAAATAAAAATAAAGATATTATTTTAAAAAAAAAATTAATGTAT
>NC_033628.1:3078039-3175212 GCF_001540865.1 Ananas comosus
GTCTGCTTTCACAGAACCCAACTCACTTGGGAGAGCCCCAAAGTCAAAACCCAACTTCCAATGCACATTGGGAGTTGGGTTGATGCAGCTTGGGAGTTGGGTTGGGTGCAACCCAACTGACCAACTCCCTGCCCGGGCCCGGGTCGGGAGGCACGGGCCACACGGCCTGTGTCGTGCCGGGCCGTGCCGGGCCACCGTGCCGCGGTAACAAGGGCCAGCACGACCCGATTGAGCTGGCCGGGCCGGCCCGGCACGAGTGCTACAGTGCTCGTGCTGTGCCTGGCCCGGCCCACTCTCGTGCCGGCATATGTGTAGCCTTCCTATTCAATTAGTAGTATATTGAAAGTGGGACACTATATACTAGAATTCTATTCCCATATAGGGAATTAATGATGATTTATTATTTATAGCTTGAAAATGGAATACACTTCTGGCATTTTACTGAGGTTTTTCCATCTTTAAGCGGTTACAAAGATTGGTGCCTCAGGTTAATTAAACTAACAAAATTCATTTTATGAAAAATAAACAAATTAAACAAACTTACCGTTGTCGATTTGAAAAGCTTTTCCTGCAGGAGAACTTTGCAGGAATCATCCCCCAGATGCCAGATGTGAAGAGTGGGAGGGGGAACTAAAAACATCAAATTACTGATGAGAAATTTTTATTGAGGAAAGTAACTTAGATCAAAAGATTAAAACTTGAAGAGATATTTAAGTAAAACAAAGGCCTATAGTTGAGGGAATCACTAAGAAAGGGGTGTAATGTGGGCCGTACCGGGCTGGTACGGCCCACATTAACCGGGCCGTTTCATGATGAGGGGCGGGCCGGCCCGTCCCCATTTCGAATCCGGACTGCGGAGTTTCCGGCCTGTTTATTTAGAGGGAGGCCCGGCCGGGCCCCTGCGGCCGCCGGCCGGACGGCCGCGGGCGGCGGGCCGCGGCTTCGTGCTAGCCTGTAATAGTTGGAATTTTCCCTCTCTTCCCATTGTTTTTCTGTTTTTTTTAAATTTATTTTTTGAAGAAAAATATAAGTGTTTTTAAATTATAAATTTTTATTTATTATTTTAATTTACACAATTATGTCCAACTTTTTAAAAATTTTTTTAAACTTATAATTTTTAAAAATTAAACATTAACAATAAATTAATTTTTAATATTATTAATTAAATATTATATAAAATTTAAGCTTTAGAATAATAATATTTCACTTTCGGTTTTATAGATTTTTAATATAAATATTTTAATTTACATTTGTTTTATCCAAAAACCATTTTATTATAAAATTAATATTACTTTTTCTCATAATTTTTTATTATTTGAAGTGATATTGATATTCTAAAAAAATTAAAAAATATTTTTTTTGAATTAATCGTATTACATAAATACATTAGAGAAAAGAATAAAAATTTTAAAAATCAAAAAATATATAGATTGAAAGTGTAGGAGTACTGGAGTAGAAAGAATTAGTGTTTGTAGAAGAAAATACATGAAGAATTATTTGTTGTGATGAATTTGGAGATTTATAGGAGTATTTATAGATATAAAAAAATTTATTTTTTAAATAATATGAATTTTTTAAAATTTTCTGACCAAAATGCCCTATCTAACAGCTAAAATATTGAATGTTAGTGAGGGTTGATTTAAAAAATATCTTTTTTAATTTTTTTGACCCCCTTTTTGAAAAAATAAAAATTAAAAAGCATTAAAAAATAAAAAGGAAGGGACCCGTCCATCTTTGGAGATCAAAGGTCTTACAGGATACAGGCCTAAAACCTAGTAGCCTACAGGTAGGGTCTAAGTCCCAGGAAACACTGGGCAAGGTCCTGCCGGCCCGGCAGACATGGCCCGCCGTGCGGGGCTGTGGGCCAATCGTCCGGCCTGGTACAGCCCAGGCACGACATAGGCCGTGCCTTGCTAGGCCTGCGGGCCGTAAAAACTCATCCCGGCACAGCCCAGATTGTCAGGCCGGCTCGGCCCGGTATGAATGCTACAATAGCCGTGCCGGGCCACGGCCCGGCCTGCAGTCGTGGTCGCGACCCGTTTTACATCCCTACCTATGGTTGAGGAGGTTACCATACAATTATTTTTTTTAAAAAAAAAATTGAAGAGTAATAGATTGTTCTAAAACAGATTGAGACATCCTGTTTGGAAAACATAGCATAGTTGACACCCTACTTTTATATTACAAGAATTGCAGTTCATGCTACACTGCTTTATCACGTTAAGCTATCACATACATATATATAAGCAATATTGAGCAGTCAATACTCGTTTCAAGTCCTTCTCTATCAAGAAGTTGATCGATCATTTTACGACAACCAATACAGAAGACGCATCAAAAGAATTATGCTCCTACAGCAAGGATGTGGATTATAATGAAATAGAAATACATCAAAAGCACTTAAATCACCTAACCTTTAGGTAGCTCACCTTAGAATTTAAAAGTAATTTGTTCATACGATCCAAGATGTTTGGGCATAGGTTTATATAATGTGTGTTTAGGCTTGTGTTAGGTTAGGGGTTTGATTTGGTTAAACTTTTTTGGTTTCTAATAAGGCCCATCAAGTTTGGGTTGGGTTAAGCTTATGTGCTTCAAGCTCAAGTTTGGGTTGGATTTGGAATTCGGGGTTTGGCTCAGCTTAAGGTCCGTCCAGATTAAATTCATGTTTAGGTTGGATTTATATTTTAGTTGTGGGCTATTAGGCCCTGGTTTAGTTTTAGGTTTAGGCTTGATATGGTTTGGGTTGGTTTCATACGGTTTGGTTGAGCCTCATATTCAAATTTGGGTCTGGGCTCAGTATGGGCTCATATAGTTCAACTTATTGGTTGTGGATCTAGAGTTGGACTAAATTCAAGCCCTATAGTTTGGATTTACAATCAAGCCTGGGTTTGACTTGAGCTCACATTTGGGCTTGGGCTTCACTGGCTCCGTCAGATTTCTCAATTCCCCAGATGAGAGTCAGAATGATTCGGGCTCCAAAAATGACCCTCCAAAATTTCTTTTGGGCTCCCGATTCATGTTCGGGACGTCCGAAGAGTGGTGGAAGCTCTGATTCGCAGAGTTTGAAATATGAAAGTATGAAAGTATTATTTTTGGTACTTTACTTTCAACCAGCAAATCATATCCTAAGTGAGAGGTGTATTTTGTATAAAGTGTGTTTTGTATTCTCACTAATAATTATTTAATTTCGAATATTAATCTATATTTATGTAAGGACTGAGATTTTCGACAGTGCAACTAAACTCTCTGTTGATGATGTTTATGTGTGTAATTTAATTACATAAGCACTCGTTAAATTTCAGGCGAAACCGAGCTAAAATGGAGAAGTTATGAGACCCGGAAGTTCGACTTAAGTGAATAGTAACTTCGGTTTTCCGGAGAAGCCACGAAGCAAACTTGGCCTCTGGCGCGTACAGACCTCTGAATATAGGACTCCAATAGCTCGTTTTGAACCTCTCGACTATACTGGAACCATTGGCGCTGACAGAATCGGATTCTGATGCACGGTTTTCGAGAAAAAGGAGTTTTATCAAAAAGAGGGTTTTCGTTCTTCGCTATTCTTGCGTTATGACACCCCTCGTGATCTGTGTATGTGACCAAGAGTAAGGTGAGGGATGTTATAGATACCTACTAGTGGTAGGAGATTCAAATTTGAATTTGAATCAAAGGATTTAGCGGGATTACACATTGGTATGTGTGTGTGGTTTTTGAAATTGGAGAGCGGACGGATTTCGTCGTGAATCGGAGGTCAAATCTGACGAAACAAAATGGCAGTTTTGATGCCCTCGTCGTGCTGAACGCGATGGTGCAATCCGTTCGGAAATCCGATGAACGGATTGTCCGATAATGCATGAAGTTTATTAAGAGGTCGAAAGTGGCAAAACGGAAAATCCGCGAAAAGCGCGACATTTTATGTATCGAATCGCGTGAGATCAAACATAGAGGTGTGTTAGCGCAAATCACTCACGCTGTGAAGGGCTGGGTTGCAAATAATGACTTTTGGGGGACTAGTTCGCATTTTATGCAAAATATATATTGGGTAGCTAGGTTTTCACCATGGAAACCCTAGACCAGCCGTTACCAATCCCCAACTTCGCCCTAGCCGACACCTCTGCACACCTGCCCAACCCTTGCGCGCACCCCGGCCGCCGGCAGGTGCCCCGGCCGCCGGAAAACTCGAACCCGGCCACCCCCTCCATCATTCCCTCTCAATTAACCCACCAACCTCCTCCATTCCTATACGTGGGCAACCCAGGAATGTTCTCACCCTCGGGCCCCCTCCCCTGGCCATGCCCGACCTCCGGCGACTGCCGGCGTGCCGTCGTCACTGGCCCCGCGCGCAGCCGCTGCTGCCTTGGCAGCCTGCAGCCTTGCTGGCCGAGCTCGGGCCGGGACCGAGCTGCTGCTGGCCTGCGCGCCGCCGCCACCTGGTGACGGCCGTGCCGCCTCCCTCCGGCCTCCCGCCGGCACCTCCGCGACCGGCCAGAGTGGCCGCCGCCGTCGCTCCTGCGGTCTGCGGCCAGCCGAGCGAGATCTGGCCGTGGGTGGCCAGATCTCTCTCCCCCGCATCGCCGCTGTCCAGGCTCGGCCGGGCCGCCTCCCGCCGGCCTCTGACAACCGCTCGCCGTCGCCCGGAGCTCCCCCAGCCGTTCTCGTGGCCGCCGGCCGCCGCTCCCTCTCCCTGCGGCCGCGCAAGGTTTGCGGGCCGAGCCGCACCCCACCGCCGGCGCGCCTCCCCACCACCTCTGACCGTCGCCGCCGACCTCTGGGAGGTCACCGCCGCCGCCCTGAGCCGTTCCGAGGTCGCCGTCGCCGGAGAAGCCGAACCCAAGCTCCTCTCTCCCCGCGCGGGCTCGGTTTGGTCCAGCACCGCCGCAGCCGCCTTCCGCCGTCGAACGACGTGAGCACGGGTCCCTCCTGGTCGGCCGCACTCGTCCGCCGTCGTCGCCCGCGCCGCCGGAGCTCCTCGTCGGCCGGAGCGAGCCGTGTCCTCTTCGGGTTTGGATGCCTAGGGCATCATTGGCCGTCGCCGCCGCCGCTTCCAGCCGCCAACCGAGGTGAGCACGGTACTCCTCACCTCCCCCGCACCCGTCCCTGGCCGCCGCGCATGCCGCCGTGCTGCCGGAAGCCGGCCGGAGCAACCTTGCTCCGGCCAAGCCCGAAATAGGGCTTAGTTTAGGACGGATTCGTGTTCTGAGCTTCCCGAGCCTCCCTGATCAATACGGAAGTCGGAAGGGAGCACGATGATCGTGACTCATTTCTGATCATCGTGCTCACCTTGGATTTTGCCGGGGAGACTCCGTTCCGCTGTTTCGGCAGTGTCGACCCTGTCAAGCCTGTTTGGCTGCTGTTTTTGGGTTTGCGCACGCTTATCCGGCGATCTGAGGCTGTCCTGATGCCTCCGGAGGTGAGCACGGTGATCGTGGGTCAGTGCTGATCACAGTGCTCACCTCACTTTGAATCAACAGTGTCCGGTTAGCCCTGTTTGGCGCAATCTTCCCCGACTGCGCGCTGTTCGCTGAACCTTCGGGTTGCTCCCGTGTTTCCCACAGTGACCTGTTGCGCTCCAGATCGTGAGCACGGCCTCCGGTACGTCGAGACCTATCAGTATGTGTCTCAGCAGAACTTAGAAGTCCTCGGTTTGCGTGTACGGGCTATGTTATCACCCAATTTACATGAAATATTGGGATTTTATGTAAATTCAGGGGCTTTTGTGCAATTGTGCACCTTGGGGCTACTGTGGACAGTGTGTGTGAGTGTGTTTGACCTCTGGACTGATTGTCCATGTTCTGTTAGCTTTTGCAGAAATCGAAGAGTCGATTTCGATGCGTTTTTCGGCAAAATTCGCCGAAAGAACGCGGTTTCGGTTCGGATTTCTTTCGACGTCGTTTGGTTGTTCTGTGGGTGGTCGCTAAGCCTTGTTGGCTGGTCACCATCATCACTTTGTGGGTTCGGTGATGACGGGTGAGCGACGGTGGGTTACGGTGTCGAATTTGACACTTTCGGGAACCCGTATTCGTACAATTATCCGGCGATAATTGTGTCGTGGTGTTATCTTATGTTTGCTGCCAAAACATCCAAATTGGAGTGTTTTGTGGCAGCGGGTGACTTGTAGCATGGGTTGGTGCGTTCCGGGACATTTCAGTGGTTCCGAGGAGTCCCGTTGCGATTTACGGGACTTCCGGCGAGTTACGGTAGTCGGTTTTGGGAAACTGATCTCCGTGGGTTGTTAGTGGGATTATGATGTAGTGTTTCTTAGTTGTGGGTTAGATACTAACCCGGTGGACCCTCTATAGGTCCTGTCGACTTTCTTTTGCAGTCAGGAGACAGACGCGACATCCGTACAGGTGGGTACTTCGATCCGACGTCGGTACAGTGGTGCACGCTTGGTGATGGTTTCTTACCCTTACCCTTCTGTTGTTACTATCGCATAGTATATTGAGCTTGCATCCCCGTTGTTTCTATTATACTCTACTCATATGTTTCTATGCTTAGTATTATGTGTAGGAATAGAGTAGTTTATCCATATATGATACCGGTGACCTGATTGGTCGGTTCTCGCACTTTGTTTCGGTGACCTGGTTGGTCGGTTGTTGCATTATGTAGTGGGTTGGTCTATTTCTTGACTTCTGTCGTTCGATGACCTTTGAGGTCGGTGTACCCTGAGGGGTAGGATTGTCGGCTGGTGCTGACGGTAGTTCTGGACTATATCGAATACACTCCTGTGACTTATCGGTCGGTTCTTGCGTTCGTACTTTTAGTTGACATCGAGCAGTATCTACATACTATCTTTATTTACTCTGCCTAGTTGTTCTATGTGTAGTATCCTGTATAGGGGTAGAGTAGACGGCATTCGTATATACTATACTTGTGACCTGGTTGGTTGGTTCTCCTGTTTGCATCGGTGACCTGTTTGGTCGTTCGTTACTTTCCGTATATTGACCTCTCTTGGTCGGTTCACGTTGTTACTTGATGACCTACACGGTCGATTAGCCCCAAGGGGCGGTGATTGTCGGTTGATTGCCGACGGTTGGCTATTGATCATATCCGCATTGATCGCCACAGCTCGAGTGCATTTCACGTACACCAGCGGGTTGATCCCCCGCAGGAGGGTGTTCTTTTCCGGAAAAGTGGTCGTACATCCGACCCGTGAGCCCAGCGGTGTTCTCTTTGTGCTAGGGTTACATGCCAGGTGTGAGCAGATAGTGGCTTTTGCCTGAGGTCCTTAGACCGACACGGCGGTTTAGATTGGGTACTTTTGGACTTCTCGTCCGGTTGACGCATATAGCTATAGTAGCGGTTGTTGCATATATACTTCTAGTTCTTTCTTTACAGTTGTCTTGCTACTATAGTTTTGATATCCTTGTATGCTTGCAGTTGTACATTACAGTAGCGGTAGTTGTGTTTTCATATATATATATCTCGTTCGTTCATTATCGTTGCTACTGTATTTTACTTACCCATACTGTTTGTTATCTCTTCCTGATCCGGTGAGTACTCCTCGCCTTCTTCGGCTTGCGGTACCCACTGGGAGGGGAGACATGTTTACATGTTCTCACCTCCCCCACCATTTTTCAGGTATCGCGGGTGATGAGTAGTGGGACGAGACGTGAGATACGTGTTTAGCGGTCGATAGAGCTTCCGACCCAGGTTATTTCGATTTAGTTATTATCCTTGGTATTTTGTTGATATATAGTTTAGTCGGTTTATGTGGTTCAGTAATTATTTACATTTGAAAGAGTGGATTTCTGGATTTTATAAAATAAAAGGTTTTCTACCCCTCGTGGTAGCGTTTTTAAAAGAATAAAGGTTTCTGTGTAGGGAACAGCTTTCAAAAGATTTTTATGGATTTCTGTTTAAACCTTGAATGTAAAACTGTGATGTGAATGGTGATTGTATGAATGTATAGTTATCCTTATATTCATCTGGTTGTGGTTGTATCCTGGTTGTATTGTGTATTTGATCGACGCCGTGCAAATACAGGGGAGACTCTGTCCGTGTGAATAGTGGATTCTCTGTATTTGTGGCGGATCTGGCATACCCTGGGGTCAGGTTTTCAAAAAAAATTTTAGACGCTTTTCCGCTTTGTTTTAAACTGAAAAGGGACCCCGGGGCTTGACAATTTAACTTTAAATTATAATTTTATATTTTAATTTGTATTGTTAATTCAATATTTAAATTTTACTTTTCTAACTTCAAGTTTCAATTCCAATATAAGTTTGATGTTTAAATTGAGTTCTAAATTTAAAATTTGTCTTTGGACTTAAACTTGAATTATAAATTTAATGCTAAATTCAAATTGGGTTTGAATTTAAATATTAATTATGGATTTATAAAATAATTTTTTAATTTAAATTTTAATAAAATTTTGATTCTGATTCCGATTTTGAATGAACCTAACAAATTGAAGCTTTTATAAATTTAAAGATAGCCACCGAAAAGAGACGACCTTTTATAAATAAATTGAAGGATAATTAATTATTTTGTAAGAAAAATAAATTTTTTAAATTTTAAAAAATTTCTAAAAATTATATTGCAATTTTTGCCTTATTTTTGGGAAAAAACTAATTAAAATGCAAAAGAGATAATCAAGAATAATCCAAGTACATGAAAAGGCTTAAATAAAATAGTATATTATAAATAAGCATAAAATCTCTTTCTCAAATAGAGTTACTAATTACGTTGATATTTTGATCAGACACCACATACGAAATATTGTAAAAACAACACTGATTTTTTCTGCCTTTCTTTATACACTGATTCTTTCTGCCTTTTTTTATACATTAGAATGAGAAAGTAATTTTATTTTTGAGTTTAAAGTTATAAGATTATATGCAAAATATATGAACAACATAAATAGTAACTACAATCCAAAATAGAAATTTATTAAACTATTTTATAAAATTTAGAGAGTATAATTATCAAAAATTAAAAGTGTGAAACAAACTTGTGAACAAGCTTAACAAACTTAAGTTCAGAGTATTTTTTTCTTTTATTTTTCTTTTTCCTTTAGGGCCTGATTGGTCACTTGATATTTGTATAGCAGTATTCTATGTACCATTTTGCTCTTTAGATTAAGAATGTAAAAGTATTTCATCATAATAAATTAGTCGGTATAGAATCATTTCTCTTATAAAAACTTGTTGTTTTTATTTTTTTTTAATGCCAGCATAGTTCATAATTTGTTTATGTGATGAATAACTTTTGATATATTTAATTAACTCAATTTATTTAAAAAGCTTAAAATAAAAATTTTATGCTAAAAATAAATAAGGTATAGATAAAATGCTAATAGATTTTATAATATATCTTAAATAAAAGAATTACAGTTAAAAAAACAAAGATTGAACTATGTATGCTTTATGCTAACAATAAAAATTTTATGCTTAAAATAAATAAGTCACTATATTTTGATCTATGTATGCTCTATGTTTGTAGAGTTTTACTAAAAATTTTCATTGATTCCATCATAACCAGTGGCATATGATCCCGTGCTTTTGCGGATTTTTTAATTGTGTGATTTTTTAGCTCTTAGATCAACCCCATTGATCATTTCTAACCATTGGATTAATATTATTAACCAATAGGGACCACTCAACCCTAAGGGGACCACTATCATCCTAACCATAGAATCTTTGATCCAAGGGCTAAAAAATCGAAAGCACTAACTACTTTATACTTCCGATAGCATAGTAGCTCTACACAATATATACGTATATTATAAGGATAATTGCCTATATACCCCTCATACGTATATTATAGAGATAAATATTTTTCTTCTCACGTGTAATATCCGCACCCCCAATTCTTTCGCAACATAATATTCGTGAATTTCTCAAATATCTCAACATAATTATAGGTGATTTTGAAATAAAATCCCCTTCATTATAGGTGATTTTTAATAATATAGTAAAAGATATTAATTTTTTGCCTTCTCAAAATATTTGCTTTCTCACGCGTAAATTATATTAATTATATTTAATTGGTATAATAAAAGTTAATAATAATATATTAATTTTATTTCCTAATTAATAAAAATATAAAGTAATTATAGTTATTAGTATTGATACCCTAATTATAATAAATGTAATCGAACTGTTCTCGAGCCGACCACGAGCGAGCTGACCCTACCTTGTGTTCGGCTCGCTTATTAAACGAGCTGGAAAATCCAGCTCGTGTTTAGTTCATTTATTAAACGATCTCTCTCCCTCTAGGGTTTGATGATCTATCAGTTTCTATTTTAGATGTACCTTATAATGCTGAAATTTTCACCGGTGCCTTCATTGTGGCGTCTCATTCTGTTTTTTGTCGGATCACATTTCGCCAATTTTTTTATTGTGAGAGCGAGGAGGGACCTATTGAGGGACCTGTTGAGGACTACACCAGAGTCGAGATTGTGGATGACCGGGGCAGAGGTGTTGGGGAAACAAGCGAAGTCCGCATCGACATTCCTGATGTGGACAACATGAACAACATAGAGGGAGGAGATGGTGGAGGCGACATCGAACTGGATGATCGTCTTTAGGGGTGACTCCACCTCCAACAGTACCTCCTTCATCTTTCATTATATTTACATCTCAAACGATGAAGTTGAGGAGTTCAAGAAGTTCCTATCTGTCGAGGCTTAGGCCATAATCTTTCCTTTTATATTGTTTCTGTGTGTCGTCGCCTATTTTTGCTGATGAATATTTTCAGTTGAAATGTTCGTGGTCTTATAACCAAGTAAGCGATGTCTGGTCAAGCCGGTCGTGTCTAATATTTTTTCACTTGTTGCATGTCCTCATGAGACTGTAGAGGAGTAACAAGTGCTTCTTCCTGCACACTTTCTTCAGACAGAGATCTTCTCATCACGATCATAATTCACAGTTAAATTTCAAATTTGAAAGTTTTAAATTTATATTTATAATTGAATCCCAAATTAAAACTACAATTTAAAATTTGAATGCAAAAACTAAAATTTGAAATTGAAATTTAAATTCAAAATTTAAATTTAGTTTTTGATTTTGCTGGATTCAGATTTTAGTAAGAAAGTATTATCTAATTCTGTTTTTGCTGACGTTATGGTCTCCATGAAATCAATTATGTTTTTCTCAAACCGACTTGATATTTGTATAGCAGTATTCTATTTACTATTTTGCTCTACTAGATTAAGAATGTAAATATATTCTATCATAATAAATTAGTCGGTACGGAATCATTTCTCTTATATGAATTTGTTACTTTTATTTTTTTTTAATGCCCGGATAGTTGATAATTTGTTTATGTGATGAATAATTATTGATATATTTTAGTAACTCAATTTATTTAAAAAATTAAAGTAAAAATTTTTTACAAACAATAAATAAGGTATGGATAAAATTCTAATAGATTTTAATACATCTTAAATAAAAGAATTACAGTTAAAAAAACAAAGGTTGGAATGATTTTATGCTAACAATAAAAATTTTATGCTTAAAATAAATAAGTCACTATAATTTGATGCATGTATGCTTTATGTTTGTAGAGTTTTACTAAAAACTTTCATTGATCCCATCATAACCAGTGGCATATGATCCCATGCTTTTGCGGATTTTTTAATTGTGTGATTTTTTAGCCCTTAGATCAACCTCATTGATCATTTCTAACCATTGCATTAATATTATTAACCAATAGAGACCACTCAACCCTAAGGGGACTGCTATCACCCCAACCATAGAATTTTTGATCAAAGAGCTAAAAAATCGAAAACATCAACGACTTTATGCCTCCGGTAGCATAGTCGATCTACACAATATATACATATATTATATTAATGTAAAATAAATGTAATCGAACTGTTCTCGAACCGACCACGGGCGAGCTGACCCTAGCTCGTGTTCGGCTCGCTTATTAAACGAGTTGGAAAATCTAGCTCGTGTTTAGTTCGTTTATTAAACGATCTCTCTCTAGGGTTTGGTGATCTATAAGTTTATATTTTAGATGTACCTTATAATGCTGAAACTCTCACCAGTGCCTTCATTGTGGCATCTCGTTCTGTTTTTTGTCGGATCACGTTTTGCCTTTTTTTAATTGTGCGATTTGCGCGCGAAGTTTTCTCGGAGGAGTAGGAGTGGTGGGAAGACGAGGAGAGACCTATTAAGTGACCTGCTGAGGACTACACCAGAGTGGAGATTGTGGACGACCAGGGCAGAGGTGTTGGGGAAACAAGTAAAGTCCGCATTGACATTCTTGATGTGGACAACATGAACAACGTAGAGAGAGGAGATGGTGGAGGCGACATCGAACTGGACGATCTTCTTTAGGGTTGACTCCAGCTCCAACAATACCTTCTTCATCTTTCATTACATTTACATCTCGAACGATGAAGTTGAGGAGTTCCAGAAATTCTATTTGTCGAGGCTTAGGCCCTGATCTTTCCTTTTATATTGTTTCTGTGTGTCGTCGCCTATTTTTGCTGATGAATATTTTCAGTTGGAATGTTCGTGGCCTTATGACCAAGTAAACAAAGTCTGGTCAAGCCGGTCATGTCTAATATTTTTTTCTACTGTTGCTTGTCCTCATGAGACTGCAGATTAGTAATAGGTGCTTCCTCCTGCACACTTTCTTCAGACAGAGATATTTTCATCACGATCATAATTTATAGTTAAATTTTAAATTTGAAACTTTTAAATTTAAAATTATAATTAAATTCCAAATTAAAACTATAATTTAAAATTTGAATGCAAAAAATAAAATTTGAAATTGAAATTTAAATTCAAAATTTAAATTTAGTTTTTAATTTTGTTGGATTCAGATTTTAGTAAGAAAGGATTATCTAATTCTATTTTTGCTGGCGTTATGGTCTCCATGAAATCAAATATGTTTTTCTTAAATCGACTTGATATTTGTATAGTAGTATTCTATTTACCATTTTGCTCTACTAGATTAAGAATGTAAATATATTCTATCATAATAAATTAGTCGGTGCAAAATCATTTCTCTTACAAGAACTTGTTGTTTTTAATTTTTTTTAATGCCCGCATAGTTGATAATTTATTTATGTGATGAATAACTGTTGATATATTTTATTAGCTCAATTTATTTAAAAAATTAAAATAAAAATTTTATTCTAAAAATAAAATAGCTATGGATAAAATGCTAATAGATTTTATAATATATCTTAAATAAAAAATTACAGTTAAAAAAAAAAGGTTGGAATGATTTTATGCTAATAATAAAAATTTTATGCTTAAAATAAATAAGTTATTATATTTTGATCAATGTATTTTTTATGTTTGTAGTGTTTTACTAAAAACTTTTATTGATTCAATCATCATAATCAGTGGCAATGTAAGAGCTACTGCGTCTAATACTGCTCAGCATTTTCATATGGCCCTTCTTTTTGTTCATAACCTACACCAAAATGGTCTCCATCTCGGAGCTTCGTACATTGGTACTGATCTCATCGTACTTGGACAAGACTTGCTTGAGGAATGCTGCAACTGTGAAGATGAGGATGTTTCGAACGAAGATGACGGCGGAGGGGAAGGTGGGAATGGGGATGATCCGTCGTACTCGGCCGACCTCCGCTGGGACAGAGCTGTGGTGCCCGGGCGGCACCCCTCCTTCTCTCCGGAGATCCAGATCGACCTATAAAATGAGTAACCACGGCCACGACTACGGAGAAAGATGAGGAGGAGACGGGAGGGGAGAAATCATGTGTTCCTTCCTCCTCGTCCGCTTCGACCAACTCGGATGATTGAGGTGACTCTCTGAAAAAAAAAATCTCGATTCAAAAATGGGATTCAGTATAAGAAAAAATATGCGGGAAAGAAAGGCGCGGTCCACGAGGTCCGCTCCACCTCGTGAACAGCGTGAGGAAGGTCCATGATGGACCTCGCGGCGTTGCGCACGCCTCGCAGGAGAAAAAAGGTGTGGTCCACGAGTTCTGCTCCACCTCGTGGACCGCGTGAGGAGATAGACCTCTCTCTCTAATCCTCTTAGTAAATGTCACAAATACCCTAACAAAATTAATAATATCCTATATATACTCCTACAAGTGTAAAAAAATTATCACAAATATCCTTTATTCTAACAGACGTTAAGGTTAAGTATAAATTCTAATTTAGATTTTAAATTTTTAAATTTTATGTTTCAATATTTAATATTTAATTTTTAATTTTTAATTTTTAATTTTTAATTTTAACTCTTAATTTTTAATTTTTAATTTTTAATTTTTAATTTTTAATTTTTAAATTTCAAGTTTCAAGTTTAAATTTTTAAATTTTAAGTTTCAAGTTTCAAATTTAAAATAAATTTTATGAACTTCAAATTTAGATTTTCTTTTGGGAATTTTTTTTGTTAAAAAAATTTGAAAAATAATTTATAGTTAAATTCAAATTTAAAATTTAAATTTATAAATTTTATATTTTTATTTTACATAAAATATAAATTTAAGTTTGTGCTTAAATTTAAAATTAAAAATAAAATAAAACTTCAAATCAAATTTTAAATTGTTAAATAAAATTTAGAATTTTTCTGAAAAAAATATAAATAAATAAACAGCAAATCAAGCCACGACAAGAGCTACAATGAAATTGTTATTATGAATACTGTTGATATATTTATTAGCAATTATAAAAACTAAAAAAAAATGTGCTAAAACATAAATAGATAGGATAAAATGCAAAATTTTATAAATATCTTAACTAAAAAAATTACAGTTAAAAAAGAAAGTTGGAATGATTTATGCTAATAATAAAATTATGCTAAAAAAATAGTTATTATTTTATCAATGTAACTTTTATTTGTAGTGTTTTACAAAAACTTATTGATTAACCCTCAGTAATAACATGGCAATGTAAAGCTACTGCCTAATACTGCTCAGCATTTAAATATGCGCTTCTTTTGTCATAACCTACACCAAAATGGTCTCCATCTCGACGTCTACATTGTACTGATTCAATCGACTTGGACAAGACAGCTGAGGAATGCTGCAACTGTGAAGATGAGGATGTTTGAACACGAAATTACGCGGGAGGAAACGGAATCGGATGCTCCGTCCGAACTCCGCCGACTCCCGGACATAGCTGTGGTCCGGGCGCACCTCCTCCTTCCCCGAGACCCAGATGAACCTATAAAATGATAACCACGGCCACGACACGAGAAAGATGAGGAAGGAGACGAGGTAGGAATCATGTGTTCCTCCTCCTCGTTCCGCACTCGCCGACTCGTATGACGAAGGAGAATATGGCTCCTTCCTCCTCGCTGCCTCGATAATTAGGTACTCTCTGAAAAAAAAATTTACGGTTCAAAAGCCATTAGTATAGAAAAAAATACTGGAAAAAGCGCGGTACACGAGTCGCTCCACCTCGTGAACCGCATGAAGAAGGTCCAGATGGACCTCGCGACTGCCAGCCTCGCAGAGAAAAAAGCGCGGTCCACCAGGAAGGTCCAGATGGACCTCGCGGCGTGCGCATGCCTGCAGGAGAAAAAAGGCCGGTCCAACTAGTTCCGCTCCATCTCGTGACCGCATGAAGAGATGGACCTACTCTTAATCCCTAAATAAGAAGCACAAATACGCTAAAATAATAATATCCATAAACCCCTAAAGGAAAAAAATTATCAACAATACTTTATCTAACAACGTAAGGTTAAGTTATAATCAATTAGATTTAAATTTTAAAAATTTATGCTTCAAAATTTAATTTTAATTTAAATTTCAATTTAATTCTATTTAATTAATTTAAATTCAAGTTTCAGTTTACAAAATTTTAAATTCAAATTCAATTTCAAATTACAATAAATTTATGAACTCCAAAATTTAGATTTGAATTTAAATTATATTTATAGTTAATATTCAAATTAAAATTAAATTTAAATTTTATATTTTATTTAAATTAAAATATTAAATTTTGTTTGCTTAATTTTAAAATTAAAATTAAAAATAAACTTAAATTCAAAATTCAATTATTTAAAATAAAATAGTAATTTTTCTCAAAAGAAAATAAAATAATAACAAAACATAGCCACGACAGAGCACAATGATAATTTTTAGTGTATACTTTGATATATTATTAGCTACAATTTAATTTAAAAACGCTAAAATAAAAAGTAGGCTAAAAATAAATATTATGATAAATGCTAATAGATTATAAATATATCTTAAATAAAAAAATAAGTTAAAAAAAGGTTGAATGATTTATACTAATAAAAAAATTATGCTAAAAAAATAAGTCATATATTTTGATCAAAGTATATTTTAGTTTGATGTTTATTAAAATCATTGATTCAATCAATAATCAATGCAAAGTAAAGCAACTGCTCCTAATACTGCTCCGCATTTTCATATGCCCTCTTCTGTTCTAAACCTAGTCACCAAAACGCCATCTCTCACTCTTAAGTTATTACTGTATCATCTCGTACTTGGACAAGACTGCTAGAAATCTGCATTGCGAAGATGAAGTTTGTTTTGTTTCGTAACCGAGAATACGGTGAGGGGAGGTGGAATGGGATGATCCTCGTCCTCTCCGACCTCGCCTGACAAACGCTGTAGGTGCACGGCGCGCCCCTACCTTCCCCCGGAGATCAATCGACAAATATACAATATAACCACGCGAGTCACCCATATCGACAGATAGTCTTAATGAGTAGGACATCAACAGGTACGGATACCTATTTTTTTTTAACCCAATTTGAATTGATCAAATGATTACTCTCAGTTAATCGGATGAGGAACTCCAATATTAAATAAAAACACAATTTAGATTCACATATAATTTTATCTGATTCGATACACACGAAAAACGATTTATATATAACTGTACACAAATTGAAATTGTTAAAACAAAATGATTTATAATAATGATAAATTTTGAAACATGATTAAAAAAAAAAAGGTGTTTTGAGTTCTGGTTGGTCGATTAGTTGTTGTCAGTAATATGAAGACTAAAATCATCGAATTTTCGAATTCGAAGATACGAGTTAAAAAAATCCATCCTAATCTACTCCATTGACACGCCTTGAATTGGAAGGTTGAAAAGTTAAATTGTAAAAAAATTAAATCCGTTTGATTATAAAATGGTGGCATTTTGATAAAATTCAATTTTACATAGAATATTTTATTATGAACATTGAAAAAGCAGACAAGTTTCTCAACCCAAAAGAATGGCTAACCACCAATAAAAAATTTTCAATTAAATACTAGTTTTTAAATTTTTTCTTGTCATTCAAAAATATACATTTACCCCCTTAAAATAAAAAATATACAAGATTATAATGTAACAAAATGACTAAATTACTCTCATTTTCTTCGGGATGGGCGTGGATGGAGAGGTGAGTGAGGGTGATGGTGAGGCGGCGACAGGGCGGGGGTAGGGGAGGGGGGAGGGAGGAGTATGGACAGAGAGATGGGCGAGGGCAAGTGTCGGAGGGCGAGGCGGCGCGGCCGAGGTTGGTGAAGAAGGATGAGAGTTTCAGGAGTATTTTTTGGTATAAAAAATTCTAACAGAATACTAATGACAGGATCAAAATAAATATTTTTTATTTTATAAAGGGACAAAGTGTAAAGTTTTGAATAATATGAGAGAAAGTAAAAATGCCAATATTGACAGAAAAATTTTCTGTAATTTAGCCAAAAGAAAAGTTTAAAGTTGAAGTAAGCTAATACTTCGATAATACTAATGTATTGAAAATCGAGTCAAATAGTGACTCATAAAGGTTAATTGGCCATTGGTTACTGGTTCACTCAGTGGATCAATTACTAGTAGAATCATTGACGTCTGTATAATATCATAAATATTTAATTTTATTATATAAAAAAATATATTTTTAAATTTAAATTTTATACTTAATAATAAAATACTAATTTCGAAACCAAATTAAGTAGATATAAAGTTTTAACTGTTACTTTTTACAAGTTAATTTGTGGTAATTAAAATAAAATTATCTAAGGCTTCGTTTGGGATTGCAGGGAGATTGCGTTACGTGCGGTGAGAAAATACGTTGAAAAATACCCTGTTTGTTTCCGTACGTAATATTGCGTTCCGTATATCGCGATGAAGCGGTTACGATATATTTTCTGCGGTCCCACCGAAGAACGCAGAAGCATATCCCTATATGCTTTTTCCACAACTCCATTTTATTTAATAGCGTTAGTGCGTTACATAGACCTTAATACCAAACTAAGCCTAAGTCGACTTTAAATGTTCGTTTCTAATATGACTTCACAGAAAAAAAAAAAAAAAGAAAGAATAATTTCATCAATACCCCTCTAGGAGACAATAATTATATGAATGCCCCTCCAAATTTGAAAATATCATTAACACCCTTCTAAAAACCAAACAAATACCATTTTAAGGTTAATATTCCGTCAAAAAATCCTCAAATATTCTGTAAATACCATTTTACCCCTAGCACTAATTTAACTAAGTGTAATAATTTAAGATTAATTATATGATCAAATCTTAATGTTTGAATTACATAACAACTTAACATTCTCTTTAAAATATTACCATGAAAGATCTATAGTCTATTAGGTGTAATAATTAAATTGCATTATCATTTTTCCCTTTTGAATTATAC
This sequence comes from Ananas comosus, assembly GCF_001540865.1. Classification (NCBI taxonomy): domain Eukaryota; kingdom Viridiplantae; phylum Streptophyta; class Magnoliopsida; order Poales; family Bromeliaceae; genus Ananas; species Ananas comosus. The sequence continues at coordinate 3,096,580 of NC_033628.1, forward strand.
ATAGTTGTAGTGCAATTGTCCATAGTAGCATTCAACATTAATTATTTCAAGATTTAATGTTTTTGATTTATTTAAATAACTCACATATGTCACACTAAAATTATTTTGATATCAAAATTCTTGATATTAGTGCTTAAAATTAATAATTTTATCAAATTCATACACGAGGGATCTCATTGAAGAAATTTAACTAAGTAAAGCCCAAATAGAAAAAGCACTAAAAGTTCAAGGGCTCTTAGCCTCCGTTTGGTTCGGGGTTAAGGAAAAAGTAGCTATTCTAGGAATAGAGTTAAGTTCGGGGTTAAAGTAGGGTTAAAGTTTTTTTGTGTTTGGTTGGGGTTGGAGTTAGTCTAGAATAATGAAAAATAGTGTTTGGTTGGAGTAGGTGGGATAAGAAGATAATGATTGATAAAAAGGATAATGATTGGTTTGGATAGGTGTGATATGAAAGATAGTGGGTTATTATGAATAGAAAATAGTGTTTGGTTGGAGTTTGGTGGGGTTAGGTGGGGTTAGCTAACCCGGAATAAATTATTTGAGGTAGGGTTAGATGGGTTAGCTAACCCCACCTATTTTTTAGAGTGTTTGGGGATAAAATGGGGGTTAAGGGGTTATTCCACCCCTTAACCCCCAACCAAACAAGGGCTTAATGTTAAAAATTTAAAGTTAGAGGGTCTATTTCAAAATGACCTATTGGTGTGGGTTTTTCATATATTTTTACCCACTAATAATTAGTGCAAAAAATGTTATTTTTAAAATATAGAATGGTACTCATGAAATTACCCCATAATTGTTTGCTGTCAAAATAACACTACAACTTTTTAAGGGTAAATTAGTCATTTTATAATTTAACTCTTATTTAACTAAACTTTAACCATGGTGAAGTAAAGGTCTGTTAGAAAAAAAAAGAATAATTGTGGTAATTTTCTGTATTTGAAAGGGTATATATGATATTTTTTTATTTTGTAAGAATGTATATGATATTTACATATTTGAGAGGCTTAACGGTGAAATTGTTCCAAAATAATAGTGACCGTTTGAATAAAACTAGAGCGGTTCACCGGTTTGATAGTTGAACCGTCGGTTTGTACAATTCAAATGATTTTTCTTAAATCTATTCGGTTGAAAGGGTTGAACAGTACTATTTTATAAACAGGGTGATTATCGGGCTGATTGAACCGACATATTGACCCAAATTTTAAATAATTGAATAAAATTCAAATAGGAAATGAATGAAGCTACAAACGGTCGGTAATTTATTCTGAATCGTTTTCCTAGTCACATTCGTTTGGTGATGAATGCTGTAGGATTAGGAGCTTGCGCATAGAAATGGGAATATTATTAATCTGACCGTCTTGTATGCTAACTTGGAAATGTCTTCGACCGTGAATGACTGGAATCAAAATAGATGATGAATTTTATTACGTAGGTTGTTATATAATCACATAGCTTAACTAAGAGCATATCTCCAGTGCATATAGACAGAACATAAATATAAAAGGAAAGTGCTATGTTCAACAACATGGCAATCAAATTGAATTCGGTAGCTTTGTTTAACAACATGGTCGGTAGATTGGATTTAGATTGCTCAGTTTATAGACATTGAGGCTAAATTGAATTTGATTTTGATTGCATCTTAGTTACACATTCTAAAATGTTGAGATTGATTTACTCTACGTATATATGTTATATAGTATTAATCAATTTAGATTTGATTGAGCTCTAAGTATATATTTTAGAGCTCAATGTATCCACCCTAGGGTGAAGAATTTAACCAAATTCAAAGTATATATATTAGGACTTTGTTGGATTTTAATTAATTAGGTAAGAGTCCAACCATATTTTAATTCACCCTATGGTGAAAGATGGTTAAATTCTAAATATGTATTAGGATTACCTGAATTTGATAGATTTCTAATTATGTATATTAGAGTATAATTTAGTTTAAGTGAACTCTAATTATATGTATTGGAGTCCAATCATATTCGATTTGATCTCACCCTAAAGTGAAAAATGGTTAAATTCTAAGTATATTTGTTATAATTAGCTGAATTTGATTTAAATTAAACTCTAATCATATGTATTAGAGTTTAATTAGTTTTATTTGACTAGGTTCTTGACATGGCAAAATCTAAACTCTTTTAATTTGATTTTATCTTCGCTATATATATTAGGGCCCGTTTGGTTCGAGTTATGTAATATTACAAAGTATCTCGACATATCCAGGTATCTTGGATTTCGGCGTGAGATTACTACTAATGCTGCATTAGAGCGTTTGGTTTAATACAGTAATGTAATACTAGATTACAGTGTTTATAGGATTAATATGTTTGGTTCAGTTTATAAAATTTAGTAATCCTGACATAAAAGTATAGTTTTTTCCAAAATTGCCCTTGGTCATTTGAATATTATTTTTTGTGGAAATGACGAATGGATGGAAGGAGATCGTGATGATTACTTGGGAGGACGACGCAATAGAAGATGATAGGTGTTCGTGCGAGAGAGAGAGAGAGAGAGAGAGAAAGCGAGAGAAAGCGGCATGCGAGAGAGAGGGCCGGGGGAAGGCGAGAGAGAGATGAAAATAATACCGTTAATTAGATTTGGGATTGTTGGAGGGTAAAATTGTCATTTTACATAATATGTAGTATTAACGGGTTTCAGTAATGTAAGATACACGACCCCCCTCCCGTTAATATTTTCGATGTAATTCTGCTCGATTTGTAATCCTACATTAACGATTAGATTACATAGCGGATTAACCAAACATAGTTATCCTGCCAGGATTGCCTGTAATCCTGCCAGGATAACTCGAACCAAACGCACCCTTAAGGTAAAAAGTTTGGCCAAATCTAAGTATCTATATCTATATCCCCACATGAATTGGAAACCCAAAAGTGCGCATGGCAGCCGCCTGCTCACTCCGGGGCCCAACTTTTCTCTCTCTCTCACACACACCCTACAAGCTTTTCTTTTCTTTTCTTTTCTTTTTTTCAATTTCTTTTTTGTTTGTGCCTATACTATATCAATTCTATTTTTTAATAATTAATATAATAAAATTAAAATTTTATACAGTATAAAAAAAATTATACACCAAGTGTATAATACATATGTTCATATATAATTTATAATTAATAAAAAATATAAACTTCAAATATCACTCATGTGTTTTCACACTTTCTCACTTTTGTACTCTATATTTTAAAGTGTATTAAATTAGTATCATGTGCTTTCATTTTTTTTTTCGTTAGCTCCTTTGTTAATATTTCGTTAATATGTATTAGAATTGATCGAGTTTGAATATAATTGCAGTTTGACTTAGGGTCAAAATGATTTGTTCTAAAGATCAGTGCAGAGAAGAGGTTGGATTGATATAGCCCCATGATCATGACTTAGGAAAAATGTTTGATTTGGATTTGGGTCACGTTCTATATGGTTTGAACTGGGTTAGATTGGAATTTTGATTTTGATTGATATGATTTGGGCTAGAGATAGCATATAGTATGGAGTTTGAGATTAGGCTTTTTAATTGGGTTTTGGTTATCCAGCATTATGGATTTGGTTTGAGGTTGATGGATTGGTTTAAGTTCAGGATTGGATTTGGTTTTAGTTATCATCATTTGGAGTTCTTGTCTGGGTTAGATTTTGATTAATATAGTTTTGGATGATACAGTTTGAGTTTGGGCATAGGTTTATACAATGTGTGCTTAGGCTTGCGTTAGGTTTGGCCTTTGATTTGGTTAAAATGGTTTCGGTTTCATATAAGGCCCATCAAGTTTGGGTTAGGTTAAGCTTATGTGATTCAAGCTCAAGTTTGGGTTAATTGGATTTGGAATTTGGAGCTTGGCTCAGCTTCGGTCAGTCCGGAATAAATTCATGTTTAGGTTGGATTTATATTTGGGTTGTGGGCTGAACTTGGGACCGTACGGAATATAATCAGAGTTTAGATTTGGGGTTAGGCTGAACTTAAGCCCTGGTTTGGTTTCAAGTTTAGGCTTGACATGGTTTGGGTTGGTTTCATACAGTTTGGCTTTTAGTTTAAGTTTGACATAGGTTGGGTTGAGCCTCATATTCAAACTTGGGTCTGGGCTTAGTACGGGCTCACATAGTTGAAGTTGAAATGTAGATTGGCTGTGAGTCTAGACTTGGACTAAATCCAAGCCCTATAGTTTGGCTTTTAGAGCCAAGCCTGGGTTAGAGTTAAGCTTACATTTGGGTTTGGGCTCAGTGGGTCTTTCCTATTTCTCAATTCCCTGGATGAGAATCTGAATGATTCGGGCTCCAAAAAGGACCCACGAAAAAAAGGACCCTCGAAAACTGATTCATGTTCAGGACGTCCAAAGAGTGGCCTGGAAGCACTGATTCGAGAGTTCGAAACCTGTTTGCATTCGAATTTATTTTATTTTGATTTGAATTCACTCTAAATTTCTCTAAACTCATTTTAATCATATATAGTATGATTTTATTTCGCACTTTATAAATTTAGTCAAAATTCGATACATGCATTCAATAATTATAGTCGGATCACTTGAAAAATAATAGCAGTTATCATTATTTTTTCATAATTTCGACAAATCATAAAATTGTCCTTCTTTGGGGCAAGGCCTCCTCCCGACGAGGTCAGACCCCATTGCCTTGGACCTTGGGGTCCGGACCATGCTAGCTCGGCTGGTATGGCCCAAGCGGGCCGTATCGTGCCTGGCTGTTCGCCTCTTCTCAGGCCGGCACGGCCGAAGCTCGTTTCGGGATTTGCCGTGCCCTGCCGGGCTGTTGAGCCCCAAGAGTGAGGCCCAGCACAACCCAAAGGTTCGGGCCGAGCTGGCTCGACACGGATGCTACAATATTTGCGCAGTGCTGTAGTCCAGTCCGAGTCGTGTCGTGTTGGCCGGCCCACGTACCACTCGGCCCGCTTTTACATTCCTGTCATGCCTACCAGGCGCGCTGTCACCGCCCCTTCCCCACCCTGAGCAAAAATTTTATGGACAAAATATATGGATGGGCGACCCGTGGCACGCGGGCCACGCGGGCCACTGTCCCAGACTATTTTTTTGGTGCATTCGGTGCACAATTTTTTAATTTTAAATTTTAATTTAGTATAAATATATATATTTATGATATTTAAAAATATATGTAAAAAATATTAAATTCTACATCTCAAATCCCTAAATTTTTTTAAATAAAATTCTAAAATATCATAATATATATTGTAAAATTTTGAAAATAAAAAATAAAATTTTAAAACGAAAAATAATGCACCGGGTGTACCAAAAAAAATCAGACTGCTTCCCTGTGTGGAGAGCAACGGGGACGATGGTCCCCGCGTGGCTCGCGTGCCACACGGCGCCCATCCGGGAGTGGCCCTAAACAAGCTTGCTTGGGGCCGATCCCCGTAAAATTTTTGTCCGCTGCCCTCTCACCGCCCCTCCCCGCTCCCTCTCTCTCTCCCCCTGTCTCTTCTTCTCTCTCGCGATCTCTCTCGTGGGATCATCCATGGCGTCCTCTTCCTCCGGCTCCGTCCCCGTCAATGGTAAAATTCTCTTCCCCCCCAATCGCCCCGTCATCATATTCATCTCCTCCTCCTCTCACTTCCTCTCTCTTCTGTCCCCAGAAGCTGTGCAGGTGCTCGTCTCCTCGCTCGCCGACGAGTCCCCCGTCGTCCGCGAGGCCTCTTTGAATGCCCTTAAGGAGATCGCTCCCTTGTAATTATTCTCGCCCGTTTGTTGCCCTAATCTTGCATTTTATTGTTTGTCCAATTGAATTGACGAGTCGAATTGTGCAGGAACCCGCTACTGGTTCTGGATTGTTGCTCTGCGATTTCCCGAGGAGGCCGTAGGGTGCGTTACGTTGTTATGTATTTGTATTAATCGGAGAGAGTTGGTAGGATCATGATTTGATTGGGGTGCTATGTGTTGCGCAGAGGTTCGGCAATTTGGCCGGGGTGTTTAGCGTGATGGCTTGCGCTGTACGAGCAATGGACCAGAAAAATGTGGAGCCCACCTACATGACAAAGCTCGCGAAGATTGCAACTGCAGAAATTGTCACTTCAAAGGTATGGGTAACTCAATTGGACAGGAAAGGAGCCCTTTTGGGCTTTTTTTTTTTTTTTCCCGAGTTAAAATGAGTTGGTTAATACTATTTTGTGTTCTGAGATAGATTAGATTTGAACCGGTCTTTGCTTGACTAATAAGCTCCGCTGATTCTTCGCCTCATTAAATTTAAGCGCTTTGAGTGGTGCAACAAGCCCTTAGACACTGGTGATGGAAACAGATAATTTGATTGTGCTAGGAAGCTAGGTCAATTTTGTAGTTGACTTGTTATAACTCATTGGATGGTGGATCAGATAATAGGCATTATTTGTGAAATAACAAAGCTTTGGTCTTTTCTCTGTTTTTCATTTCAATCTAATTTTGTTCTAGAAGCTTGAGACATGATGTCAAATGACGGTATCTACATGGCACATTTGGATGTTGGAACAATGTACACAGTGATAGTCTGTCTGAATGTTGGGTTACATTGGTGATTTTATTGTAGAGAGTTTGATTGTGGTCCATTACATGTTCTAATAAAATGACTTTCTAGGTTAGTGCATTCTGGGTACAGTTTAGATATGGGATTACTTACTTGTTGCTCAATTTTAGACATCTGTAACTGGATTCTGTCTACTGCAGTACCTTACTGTAACTGGATTCTTGATAGTTGTTTTAATGACATAATAGTTGGAATGCACTTATGACAGTTCATAAATAGAATGACATAAATCTTTATCTACAAATGTTTTTGGGACACGTGGTTCAACCAATTGATGTCTTGTGTGTTGTCCAGGATTTCAATGCTGATTGGCAAAGAGCGGCTTCTAGTCTTCTTGTTTCAATTGGATCACATGTTCCTGACTTGGTAGGTTTTCCCACTGAACATGAGCTTTTCTTTGAAACAGGTCTTTTTCCCTCTATATAGTTGACTTCTATTTGATGGCAGTGTTTATCGGAAGGAGCTAAGTAGAACTTTACATTTTAACATTTATCATGTCAAATTTTATCGTGTGTGACTTTTTAAATGTGGGCCGATTGCTTATATGAGATGTAGGATTGCAGCCTCGGGTTACCTGCTAGATCTAAGAAGTCAAATGATGTTGGAATATAACATTGACTCAAATTTAATACTATTCTTTGTCTATCTTGTTGTTTGCTAGTTTTTGGACTAGATCTATTAGTTTTTTCCTTTGTATACCACAACTGCTGTTGACATGCTCGGTTTTATAATCTAACAGAAAAGCACCTTGATTGGTTGGTTCCCCCCCATTTTCTGATCTTTCTGCTGCATGTAGTTGTTTACCTCTTTTGAGCTGACCATTCGTTTTAGAGATTATGTCACTCGTTAGGATTTTAGCTTTGCTTTCTACTTATAGAAGTGGATTTTCACGTTACAAATTAACATAAAGCTATTACAGTTCTGGCATCTTTGGGTAAACTGTGGAAAACCTAAAGCCAAAATCAAAAATAGAATTTTGTGTTTAGCCATGTTCTCCTTGAATAAGCACCATCTTCCATTCACACTCTGTGGTTGATTGGTATTAGTGTTTTGTTGCCTGCTCTTTCCGCTCTTTTCAATGTAACAGTCATGTTTTTGTTGATTCTCTGGGCCTTTTGCTTGGTAGATGATGGAGGAAGTATTTCTTCACCTATCTGGGCCTAATTCAGCTTTACCAGCCATGGTTCAAATACTTGCTGATTTTGCTTCTGCAGAAGGTTAAAAGTTAAACATTTGCCTGGTTTTTTTAACTTGTCTTCTATGTGATGGATGTGACAATTGAAATAGTTCTATTTCTGTTTGTCCATTTGAAGCTTTGCAGTTCACTCGACGGTTAAAGGATGTGCTTTTACGTGTTTTACCAATTATTGGCAATGTACGAGACTCCCAACGACCTGTTTTTGCCAATGGTAATGTCTCTTTACAACTAACTCTATACAGGAACTTTTATTTGACAACTGTTGGTAATCATGAATGTCAAGTTTGGCATAACATTTTTCTTTGGCTATCCTTATTTTCATTAATATATATTTTCGCTCTTATTTTCTGGTTCATCAATTTGGGTTATTGGCTTCCAGCTTTTAAGTGTTGGTGTCAGGCTGCATCTCAGTACCTTAGTGATTTTCCTTCGGAACCACTTCTCGACAGTGATGTAATGTAAGTTAGTTTGTTTCATCTTAAATACAAAATATATATGGTGTTCTCTTATGTTTTATATTTATATTTGAGATTTTTACAGGTCTTTCATGAATTCTGTTTTTGAACTACTGCTGAGAGCCTGGGCAAGTTCACGTGATCTGAAGGTATAGATTGCACTAGCATTTTTTTCCATAGGTTTGGTTCTTTTGTTTATAAGTTATTGCTTTTATTCAGTCATTAAATGTAAAATATCTATACTCTTATATGAATCCCCAATATCAAATGATGATGTGGCAATCTCTCATTTTTTCATTTTTTTAATTATTTTATTTTATATTTTAATTATTTCTTTCTCATCTTCTTTAACGTCTAACTCTTTACCTTCCAATAACATCATATATATTTGAAATTATACTAAATTTAACATAAACAACTTAATCTAAAATTAACATATTATTATTTAAAAAATTTTAATAAGTCACATATATATTTTAACATTTAAACCCATTCGTTAATAAATATTTTATATAAAAGATAGTCGAATAACAAATTGTTAAAATGTATGTAGATTTATTGATATTTTATTTAACTTTTTTCGATTATCTATCCCATAAATTTTTTTTTTTGTAATTTCTTTTTCATTTTTTGTTTTTTAAGGACTAATGAACTAATAGTGGTATATATATATATATATGATAGTTATCATTCAACTAATATATAGGTATGTGAGAGAAGGTGAAGACAACAGCGATGGCGACGGCGGCGTAGGTTCTAGAAGTAGAAGATGGTGGTGGCGGTAGGGGTGGTTTATGTGCTGCTTTAGACGCCTAAGATACTTGAACTGCGCTACGCTGTCACTACTTTTGCTCGCTGAAAATGCCCTCTCCCTCTCCTACTTTCTCTAAATCGTTCTCAACTTCTTGCTTCTTTTTTAATTAAAACTTAATTAATGTTATTATTATTTTTCTCTCTTCANCTCTCTTTTTTTTTCCTTTTTTTTTTCTTTCTTCATCTCCTCACTGTATTTTGTTTTTGATATATGTACAATTTCAAACTATCATCGATGATCAACAATAATAAAAAAATCGCTTCGATAATATTTGTCCGCTGCATCGTGCAGATAACTACACTAGTTTTATAATAAGTTGAAATATTGATAATTCCAATTGTTTTGCACGCCAATGTATGTTTGACATCATTACTTTGTTTTCAAATTATTTGCTTATTGCTACCAAAATATCCACTTAGGTAGACATTGGATCTTTTTTAGCTGGATATCTTTAAAAATGGAGTTCGTTTATTCATGCTATACTCTAGTTCTTAGCCCCTGTATATTGTATCATATTTTTATGGTGACCTTTTGTGCAAATCCTTTTGATCAGGTGCGACTATCTTCTGCTGAGGCCTTAGGAGAAATGGTTGGTCTAGTTACTCGCTCACAGTTGAAGGCAGCATTGCCAAGACTTATCTTGACGGTGTTGGATTTGTGAGTATTTTGCTAGTCTCTATTGTCATCATATGTTGTAAGGTAAGGTGCATGTGAAATGTTGGGAAAGTTTCCATTTAATCTCTCTTTGTTTTTTTTTTTTTTCCTTTTTTTTTTTTTTTTGTTTTTTTTTTTTTTTTTTTTTTTTTTTTGTTGGGGGGGGAGGGGCAGGTGTAAGAAGGAGCAAGAGATTGCGTTTGTTGCTGCGCGTAGCCTTCATAATATTCTGACAGCCTGTTTGTTTTCAGAAAGTGGTCCTCCTTTGCTTGATTTTGAGGCATGTAGAAATACATTTTTTTTTCTTTATTTGTTTAGTGATATGCTTTTGACACTTAGATTTCTTTAAATTAAGAAAGACTAGTGACTTAATTTGATAAATATTAATGATTCCTGGACTGTCATGATCTTTGAAATCTTCTTAAAGACTAATTAGGAAAGTTTCTTTTGTTATGAGATTAATTGTATTTACTATAACTGTAACCAAAACTGTCTCATTTTTCTTCATTTTCATCTTGGTATGTCTAGATAGATTTCAAGAAACTTTTGTTATTTAGATAATAGTGAAACTTTTGTTGATTTAATTTATTGCTTACAGCCCTACATGTTACATGTGAACACATTTGTGGAATGCGAGAATGTTTGGATCTATTTATAATATCATATTATTTGTGTTGCAGGAACTTACCATTACTTTATGCACTCTTCTTCCAGTAGCATCCATCAACAATACCAAAGATGAGCACACTGACTTTTCGATGGGACTGAAGGTGTTTCCTGTTGCCAAGCACTTTTGCTCCTTTTAATCATAGCATACTAAAGTGTTTTCCTCTTTTAAATGGACAGAAGAAAATATTGTAATATGTCCAATATTTCTGATGTGGAACTCTGGCCCTTAATTTCTTGCTTATTATTTTTTTTGTTCTTTTTGTCTTATATTATTTTCTAGTGGCTAGGGATGATATTTATGTTATTCTGTAGGCCAATTATTTAATTCAATAAGTGCATTTTAGGTGGAATTTGAAACATTGGACTGCATGTTTTCAATGACCTGTTGTAGTATACTTATAGCGTAATGTCGTATATTTATTAGTTATTAAGTTATATATCTTCTGTTTTCAGAATTTGGTTTTGATTTTTATTTCTTTTAATATATTTTTGTGATTGACTGTAGTAACTTGGTAGTTTACTTTGTAATTTTTGATGTCCACTTTGTCTATGAGCAGCTTACTCTAGCAAATCACGATGGTTTTTGGTGATTTACTATTCCGTTTCAATTAATATCTAAAAAAGTGACATTTATGCTTGCAGACATATAATGAAATTCAGCATTGCTTTTTGGTGATTGGTTCAGTGTACCCTGAAGATCTTTGTCTCTTCCTTTTGAATGTGAGTCAATAGTACAGATTCTCTTCAATTGTTTTTCTGCTGAATTTCTAACTTTTATATAGGTTATTGATAGTGAAGCATGTTTCAGCTCTTGAAGTTGTTCAAACTTAGGCCTTGCTTGGCATAGTCGCCATTTTTTTTTAAAAGAATTTCTATATAAATAATGGAGGGCATGGTGAATTGCTTGCAATCTTTACCCATCCAAGGTGGTTGTTTGGCAACAAAAATACAAAAATTTGGAGGCAACTAGTATTTTGCTTCCAAGATTTTTTTTTTCCCCTTTTAAAAGAGGTTGTCAGCTATCACTTTGTTGGGGTGCCATTACAAGCTAACAAGCCATGACAATAGGAGGAAAGTCCTTCCACCAGTATATCAAGTTATATATAATTAATGTTTAAAAAGTAAACCAGAATTGGTAATGATGCCACATGAGGCCTTACTTTCTTGCTATCTATTGTTTACATCATTTTATCTCTTGCAAACAGAAATGCAAGTCTAAAGATGAAGCATCCATAATTGGGGCACTTTGCGTGATAAAGCATTTATTGCCCAGGTCTTTTACTTCCTTTGTAATTTGACTTACTCTTTTCTTGTCAATTCAGCCTTCAAATGATCTTGATGACCAAGCTTCATTTTTGTAGGTTGTTGGAAGTTTGGCATTGTAAAAGAACTTTGCTTGTTGAAGTTGTGACGTTGCTGCTAGATGAGCATAGCTTGGGCATTCGAAAGGCACTTGCTGAGGTATTCTCCTAATATTCCCTTTAGATGCATTTGGTTGATAGAACTCCTTACATGATTATTGTCCTTGTTGCCTATTGGTGATCAACTTGTTAAGCTTTTTGTTCATTCAATATATAAAATTATATTACTTATTTTTCTTAATTCTGTATCAGTTGATTGTTGTTATGGCTTCACATTGCTACCTGAGCGGACATCCTGGAGAGTTGGCCGTTGAATTCCTCATACGACATTGTGCTATATCAAATGAGGATGTAGATGATTTCAAGACTAAAGAAGTTGCATGGAAACGTGGCCCCTTTCTATATAAGAGATTGGAGGTCTCACGCGATTAATAATTTTTTTTTTTTTTTGACTATTACTTATTTCTGGCAATTAGCATTATGGACAAATGACTTTACTGCCAGGTGATAGTAGGGCCTGTTAGTCCTGTGGAACTCAGAGCAGTCTGTGAAAAAAGTCTTCTTTTACTGGCCATCACCATTCCTGAGATGGAGGTAATGTATGTTTTTTACGAAGTTCTTAAATTCTTTTTTTAAAATATTAACACAGATTATTATTCTAATTGTTTTTTATTATATATTTTTCTTTTTGGTTTTGGAGTGTTATATGCTGATAATATTTTGGTTTTCTGTTTTCTTTGTTTTTTTCCCCAGCATATTCTCTGGCCATTTATCTTGAAGATGATCATTCCAAAGAAGTATACAGCTGCCGTGGCAACTGTAATAGATGCTTATTCATTGACTTATTTTTAATCTCCTTCGTTTGCAAATTCAGAAATTGGAGTTTGTGCAGTTATTCTGGCCGTATAAATGTGATTTAAGGACAAACAAGTAGTGAAGTTGCATTTTTCTCGGAAACAAATGGATAAATTGAAATGGCTGTCTCTTCGAATAGTACAGAGAGACAAGATTAGTCTGATTGTTATTGGAGCTTCCTAGGATAAAATTTTCCAATACAATTCTAAAATAAGGAAAATTACGATTAAATTTGAGTTGATAAGAAACAATAGATGTCACTATAATAGTCTTTTCTCTATTGAAAATAAAGGGAATAAACCATATTACCTTGAACCTGTTAGAAAGATTATGTCAATATAGTTTAGCCCTTGAACATATGAAGAAGACTAGGGGATAGGGGATTAAGGAAAATGAGAAACATGTAACCCTTCATCAAGCACACAATAATAATTATGCTCTTCTCGATTTTCTTTTAGGCTGCGTTTGGTTCAGGTATAAGTAAGAACTGCTTGTTCCAGGGATAGGTACAAGTTCAAGTATAAGCAGGAACTAGATCAATTTTGCGTTTGGATGAAAATTGAGTTGTTCCTAGGAATAAGGTAAATAGTATTTGCATGCTTAGATTGGAACTACTAATAATGATATTTATTAATAAATTATAATAATTATAAAAAATAATTAATAATTATTTATAAATAATAAATTATAAATTAATAATATTAATTAGCAAATTATTAATAATTAATTATAAATAATAATTATCTAATTAATAATAATTAATTATAAATAATAAATTAATTAATTATTTTATTATTAAGTAATAAATAATAATTTAAATATATTAATTAGATTAATTAAAAATTTACCGTCATTAAAATTAAATTTAGACTTTAATTAAGCTTGTTCTCATCCAGAAACAAGCTTGTTCCAGGAAAAAGGTGGAACAGCAGTTCCAGCCTTATACCAGCTTATTCCAGAAACCCGGGAACTACTGCTTCTGGAAGCCAAACGCGGCCTTTGGGAACAAATGGGGGAACAAGGGCTTATTCCCCCTTTTGTTCCCGAGCCAAACGCTACCTTAGGAAATAGAGGTTAAAGATGAAGCTTGCATGTGGATATTTTGAAGGCTTTGAATGCTATGGGCCTATGGTGATTGATGGGTGTAATGTGTTAGAAAATTATTTCTTTAGGGGATTCAAGCCGAGGAAAATGGGAGAGAAAAAGTGGGGAGGGAAGGCAAAACAAATGGAGAAAGAGTTTGCTGCTGTCTGTAAGAAAAGGAATAGATTGAGAAAGAAAAGAGAGAGGATGGTTGAAAAGAGAGTAGTACAAATGGGAGTATCACTTGGCTCGTTCCAGTCTGCGTTTTTCATTTTCTTCTATTTAATTAGAAATTGGGTTGTGAATTTTTGAACCTCATATTTTTATGTTTTATGATGTCGATCTGAAATGTTTTTAAGGTGGAAAAAAAAGTATTAACTACTCAAAACCTATGCTAGTGGCACATTGGATAATGTTGGCAGCCCCTCTGGACTCTGCACATTCTGTGAGCGCAAGGAAAGGCATGTGGTGTACTGGATACTTATAGCCTTGATGACATGGGTTCTGACAAATGAAACTATCTGTACAGGGGGTGTGCCTACTGTACTTAGCATTAGAATGGATATACTGCAACATATGCTATGCCGATCACAAATTGGCACGATGTGTCTTTTGGCCAGTAATCCACACTACAGAGGATATGTTAAAGCGAAACTAAACGTGAATGGTTTTTGTAGTTTTTATAAGTGTTCGAGTAATGGTGGTCATCGGTGTGAGCATGCTGTGGCAAGTAATTCAATACTACAAATAATGTGGTAGGATGAATGAAACTAAAATATATTTTGCGATTTTTTGTAGTTGTGGTCTCTTGCGTTGTGATATAATTCTATTTTTGTCATTTCTTTCGGTGATGTACAATTTTGTAAATTCTTTTGCAGGTTTGCAAAGGCATAAATGAATTGTGTAGGCATAGGTCCTCTCATACAAGTTCAACCTATTCTGAATTTAACTCCTCCAATGATGTTCCTAATCCTGAGGTAGAGTCCATGGTGAAAAGATTTATTGTTTATTACTCGGTTCTGTAGACTTTGTGACATCATTGTATGCGATTCCTTTATGATGCAGCATCTTTTTGCTCGTTTAATTGTGCTTCTGCATGATCCACTTGCTAGGGAGCAGCTGGCTACTCAGATATTGACGGTCCTTTCTCTTATCTTTATCCTTTTGTTACATTATTAGGCAACATTAAATTGCTTCCTTTGACGGTGTTCTTTTGCAATGACTCATTGATCAGAAGACTGGAGCAACTTGTAGTTTCTTGCTCTTACACATTGTTCTCTTGAGTTTAAAGCTTGTATTGCTGTCCTTTAATATTTATAATAATAATAATTTTAGAATGTCATGAATTAGCTTGCCAAAACCATATTCATGGATTTCTTTCTATTGTAAGCCAGTGAAATTTCTCTTTTCTTTCTTGTCTTCTCTCTTTTGCAAGAAGCATATTTTCTGGTACTATCAGATTTTTGTTTTTTTGTTTTTTTGTAACAATTAAAGATTTCCACTCATGGTGGGAATGAGTGACATAGGAAATCTTGTAAAAATCTCTGGCACCCTCGTGCATCTTACTTAGACCTCGTAAACACATTGTTGGCTACAGCCTAGCTACAGCCTTGCAACTATACTGTGGAATTACATATATTTCTTTTTCTTGTTTTCCTTTATCTTTTTGAAGTTGTAAAATATTTTAAAACTTTTATTTAATGGCCTCTTGTTTTAGGTTAGGAGTCTAATTGTTTATTTCATGCAGACGCTCTGCTACTTAGGCCCACTATTTCCAAGAAATCTCAGTTTACTTTGGCAAGATGAGGTATGGCAAATTTAATATATTTATCTTTTTTCTCAAGTATATTGTTCTGTTAGTGAATAATGGTATTTCATTTCTTTGAGCTTGTTGCTGTTGAGTGTGTCAGTAATGCTTATTGGAACACAATGTTTTAGCTATGATGGGATACATGTGGGCTTATTGATAATTAAGCTAGACAATTTGGTGATACATGTTACTCTTTGCACTAAAATGTCTTATTCGTTGTTTACTTTGCTAGTTGTGGGTAGCTTTAGTTACAAACTATCATTGCATAACTGCTCCCTGGTAGCGTTACTCTTTTAGATGCTAGTTGACACTGTGTTTGTGCAATTATGCTTGTAATATATCGTGCTGTGGTATTTAGGTGCCACATAACCTGTTGCAATTTAGTGCCTGCTTGGATGTCTGAAAAAGTCTCTGGTGATAATTTATGCACTAAGAAAATTTTATTCTTTCCTTACAGCCTAGAGTTTTGCTTTTAGTTCATCACTTCATTGCAAGGACTTGACAGTCATGATTTTCTTGGGTAATAAATTCCACCTACAAGGTGATTTATCTATTCCGAGAAGGTGACTTAGAGGCCATATATACTATCCCGTTGAAGACATCTAATCATACTTCTTATCTGTTAATAACTGCATTGCCCTTGAATAAATGAGAGAGATGTGCTGAACAAGATGTCCATCCATTCAAAAATGCCTTTAGTATTGAAACTTGTTTTGCATATTATTCCATTTGTTGTAACATCTTTTACCATATCTCTTCATGGAAGTAGCTTACGTAATCCTTCTTTTGGCAAGTATTAGGTCCCTAAGATGAAGGCCTACATCAGCGATCCTGATGACCTAAAGCAAGACTCCTCTTACCAGGAAACTTGGGATGACATGATAATCAATGTAAGTCTGAACTAGTGAATGTTTGAAGACTTGCAGTTACACATTTTTTTATAGTATGCATCTTTCTTTTTCCGTTGAATCTTTGGTTATATCAGGGAATTTTCTTGTAGATGTACTAAATTTATGTTAAAAAAGAAACTACAGAGTTTTCAGAGTGTGGTGGAGTTTCTTTTCGAATAATACTGCTTTTCTCCTTCTCTTCTTCATGGGGTTTACCATTTGTTTGTCAGTTTTTGGCAGAATCTCTGGATGTTGTTCGAGACAATGAGTGGGTCATGTCTTTGGGTGATGCTTTTGCTAGTCAGTATATTTTATATGATTCAGACGATGAGCATTCAGCTATGCTACACAGGCAATTCTCTTGTGCACTTGTACTTCTCTATTAATTTTACTTTGTTGACCAGTGACTAACATATGTAGCATAATTTTCTCATGAGTAATAAGTAGATCTAGTAATCAAGCAAAATTTATCAAGTTAAAATGTATTCATTGTCTAAAATCTACTCTACTCATTAGCTTATTAAATAAACCTCAAGCCAAAATTTTGCTTAAAATCTACTCTAATTATTAGCTTGTTAAAATAGGCTTTTGATGTGCCTTACATAATGCATGAATGTGTACTTTTGTTCTATTAGCTCTTTCATCTTTTCTTTTTTCATTTTTCTGATTTTCTTTACATTAGATAGTTTAGAGGGTTTTATTAGTTCAATTGATTTATCTTGTCTTCTTTATGAGTATGTCACTATAAATTGTTCGAGTCTGGCATGAGAAGCGAAAGGAAGAATTAAAATAGAATCATTCCTCCTTTTGTGTTTAAGGAGATAATGGTTGATATGGAATGATTAATTAGTATTTTGCTTATATCTAATAAATTTCAGACAAACGGATGCTAAAGAGTATAATCAGATACTGATGACAATGAGATTGTTTACAATCATGTAAGCATTTAAGGACCAAAATGTGGATACATGAGCACGCAAGAATTATTGAATAAGACAATTATGAAAACCATATTTGGAATTCTAGCCTTTGTTGAAGGCAGTTATTAATAGCCATTTAAAAAAATGATCTGTTATTTTTTGGTATTCATTCTTTTTTTACTGGTAAATTTTGCATACTATACAGCTGTCTAGTATTCTTTTCGAAAATTCAATTCTTCTTTATGGGAGGTGGTGTGGGGGGGGGGAGGGGGGGGGGGACTTTTAGCAATATTTCATGCTAGATATCTGTAAAATATTTGCTCTTGCTATCTAGATATCCTGACTATATCTCTATCTTCAATCTTTAATATTTTGTGAATTGTGAAATGATATCTGTGCTCAAATGTCATATTTTGATCCTTTTATGCTTAATGATCCTATTGATTCAATAAGGGTTTGTTTGTTTTGGTGAAAGTAGAGAGGGATGAAGTCGTTTCGGCCGTAAACGATCACTTCCGTTGTTTGTTTCACCATAATAAAGATACGGTTGAAACTCGAGTTATCTGAAATAGCGTAATTGACTTCGGCCCACCCCGGTCCGAAGTCAATTACGATGAAGAGAGGTGAAGGAAAAATAATAAAATAACACAATGAGTAATACTAGTTATATTTAAATATATTTAATTATGGCACTAATTACTCTTTTATTTAGTTTGCATATTTAAAATATGATAAAATTTGAATTAGTTAAGATTTAGTATTTTCTTTATATAGTTTGTACATTTAAAATATGATGAAAATTGATTAGTTAAGTATTTATATATTTTTTTACTTTATAATTTTGTTGTTGTATTATTATTATTTATATATATATAAATAGTTTAGTTGTTTTAGATTAATTTTTTTTAATTATATAGGAATATAATTATATTATTTTTTTATTATATTGTAATTTATTATTTATTAAGTTGTTATTTATACATAAATTATAGTTTTACATCATTCACTTTTCAAACAGCAAAATTGACGAAATTTCACTTCCATAACTATAAAACAAACAACAGGGGAGAAATAGTTTTCACCGAATTCCACTTCAACCTAAAGTCTAGTTTTGGTGAAACAAACATGTCCTAAATGATTCTACTGATTCCGTCTCAGCTAGCGGGACCTTATCACGCCTTTATATACTGGGCCTCTATATTAGGAGGATTATAGATATAACGATGGCAGTTAAGTTAAATACATCATAATTTCTATCAATGAAATGTGCCTATTTCCTTATTGACAAAAATCGTTACTCACTTCTCTTTATCAATGTTCTATATTTCCGGCAGGTGATATCCTGGCAAAAGTTTATTTGTTACATAGCAAAATTACCTATCCTTTTCAACCTCTTCTTTCTATCTCAAGTTTCTATGTGAGGAAAGTTTTAATTTACATTGATGTGTTGTAGTTAATTGTTGTCTACTCTTGTTAGACAATCTTTACCCATAGACTTTATTTAAAATCTTGGCAAATACCATTTATATTTTAATAGGATTTTGATATAGTAAGTCTATTTGTATTATGGAATAGGATTCATCTGATTGTGACTGCTTTAAATGAATAATTAAGATAGCAACCAGTCGAGAGATTTTTAATCTGATGATCAGCTGCAAGTGATGGCAAATGTGCAATTTCATTCCAACTATGCTTTATCTTTCCTTCTAGATGTCTGGGCATGCTTCTTCAGAAGGTTGATGATAGGCGCTACGTCCGTGAAAAGATAAATTGGATGTATAAACATGCAAACATCTCGATTCCTACAAATAGACTAGGTCTCGCTAAAGGCATAGGGTTGGTATGTTTGTTTACCAGATTGCTAATATTTGATCTTTTCTTTTGTCAATTCAATTTTATTTATTGATTACTTTTACAGGTTGCTGCTTCACATCTTGATACTGTATTGGAAAAGTTGAAGAACATATTGGACAGTGTTGGACAAAACAGGTTCCAAAGGTAATTTAGCTAATTAAAATTCCAAAATATAGCCCTTTTCGATTATATAGTG
The DNA here is from genome assembly GCF_001540865.1 of Ananas comosus. Classification (NCBI taxonomy): domain Eukaryota; kingdom Viridiplantae; phylum Streptophyta; class Magnoliopsida; order Poales; family Bromeliaceae; genus Ananas; species Ananas comosus. Next base: position 3,115,864 of record NC_033628.1, read on the forward strand.
CTTGTTTGGTATGACTTCTAGAACACATTGTCTACCCGAGTAGCTATCCATGTTACACAGGCCCTGATACGGGACACAGGATACGGTACGACTCGGACAGCGCCAGTTGTCAATTTTAGAAAAATTAAGATATGAACACGACAAGGCCAATAATAAAATATTAATTTTTAAAATAACATTCTATATATGTTATGTAAAAAAATATTATAATATTTTAAAATTAGTAAATTAAGTAGATTTCTCGACGTTAAAAGAACTTGTGAAATCTGGATAATATTTTTTTATAAATTGAACAATGGTCCCTGCTACTTAATGTCTAAGTATTAAGTTTCTCAGAATTTTTATTTTATATATAAAGTTAAATTGGATTTAATTTTAGATCATTAATCAAATATAGATTGTGATGTATAATAGATAAAGATATACTGGGTGCAAGAAAATATATTTTCTATTATTAAAATCTATGAAACTCTTCCTACGCGGATACGGCCTGTGTGATGCACATGAGTCCCTCTCAGTATCACTATGGGACTGGCACTTCAGCGTGCCGTGCTAGGCCACACCTAGTCAACCGGCAGACTAGGCCCGCGCTATGCTGGGCCACATCTAGCCAACTGGCATACCAGCCAGCACCGTGTTGGGCAATAGGATATTGGCTCATGGCTCAGCACAGCTCGGTCCCTTTGGGCTGTCCTTAAGGGTGTCGACCCAACCTATTCTTTAATTTTTTTCTAATATAATTTCTATTTTTTTCTTTATTCTTACAAATTTTAATTTAAACTATTGAAATTGTAAATAATTTTCTTAAAAAATCACCTAAAACTTATTTATTTAGTAAAAGAATTATATACTTCTTATAAAATCAATGGTAAAAATTTTCAAAATAAATTAAGAGATAAAAAAAGAAGAAAAAAAGAAAAAAATGGGTTAGCCCATGGCCCAACACTGCCCAGCTTGGTCCGAGCTGTGGGTTGTTCTAGGCTAAAACTTGGAGAAAGGTGGCCTGGCCTGGCCTGGCCCGGATTAGAATCCTTGCCGGGCTAGCTAATCTGTGCCACACTTTGTGGCCCGAAATGGCCTGAAAAAAATGTAGGTCGGCATGGCCCACATTACACCTCTCTCTCTCTCTCTCTCTCTCTAAATCCCTAGATACTCAGTAGACACAAGGTCACATGTCTGCTATGTGTCCGACGCCGACTCATGTTGCATGCGGATGTGGCTTCCTTGGAGCTGCATCCGTGTAACCTAGACAATAGCCAGGCATGCAACTTATTTAGAGTCCGCAGAAACTCAACTCCTCTTCCTAGTTGTGGTGGATAACTATAAGAGGTGCTTTAGTGAAAAGCCTTAGGGCTTTCCTTAAAAAGTTCTAGCCAATCAGCATTTTTTGCTGTAGCTTGTGAAGCAAAATTGGCACTTGTTCTCATCTCATCATTGATGTTTGATGGACACAAGATAATGATTTGAAAGTCGAAAATTCACTCAAATTGTTAGCTCTTTATTATTCCACAGTTGTCTTTTTTGAGGACCGTTACAATATTTGAAAAGTAATCTATTCCAAACATTGTTGGTGTTTCCACGGCTTTCTCAATAATTTTTGATGAAGGCAATTACCATTTAGATCTTGAAGTTGTCTCTGATTGCAGACCTGTTACAATCTTTTGGTGGTATGAATCTGTTCAAAGCATTGTTGGTACTTCAGTATACCTTTGTCCTTACGGAATGGCCTTCTTAACTATTTTTGTGAAAGAGAATTCTCATTTCAAATTTGTTGTACATGAGTCTCAATGTGACATAGTTGCTTGATGTTTGATTCTCCTGATCACTAATATCTTTCTGGCTATTCAATCGTTGTAGATTTCTAGCCCTTTTCTCAAGTAGAGGTAAATTAGAAGATGGTGATGATACATATGCGGCCCTAGCTTTGATGTATGGTTATGCTGCAAGATATGCTCCATCAACTGTTATAGAAGCTAGAATCAATGCACTAGTGGTACGTTATTAATTTTTAGCAATAGCACTTTCCCTCATAAACCTATAGTACATACAGGTACATCTTCATCTTTCTTTTTTTTTTAATGAAATCTCTTTTGTAAGGCCTTCTTTTTTCCCCTTTCCTTTTCTTTTTTTTTTTTTTTTGGGTGTTTTCTGATAAATGCATCTGTTACTGTAAAAATTCCTTTATGATCGTGATATAGTTTCCTATCTTCAGTAGGCTTCTTAACACATGGCAATTCACATTCTTTCCTGTATGTACATGCATATTGGTGTGACATTGCGACTCATGATACCTTCAACGGCTAATTTATGCTAGTGGAAAGAAAGATTTAATTTACCATTAATAGTTGATAGCCATTGTTGAAATGATCAAGTGTGCAATATATATTTTTTTTATTTATTTTTTTTAAATTTTTTTTATGACTTTCATAGTTATGCATACATGAGATTGTTGGGCACAAAGTTATATGCATCTGAAGCACTAGCTGTTGTCTGTGCAGCTCCCTGTTCCATATTGATGATACTTGTGTTTGTGTGGGATCAGCATAAGTTTTCATGTTTTCAAGTATCATAACGAAGATGTTTATTGTCACCTGTTTTGCCTGCAGGGGACCAACATGCTTTCAAGAGTACTTCATGTTCAACATCCTACTGCAAAGCAGGCTGTCATTACTGCAATTGATCTATTAGGTGATTGTTATTGATTTTTTTTTTTTTTTTGCAATTTTTGTTTGCAAGCACTGTCTAGAGCCATCTAAGGGGCTGTTTGGTTCTACATGAAAAAAAAATTGTAGAAAAAAAAAATGGTGGAAAAAGATTTTCGGAGGAAAACAAATTTTACTCTCTTTATTGTTTGGTTTCTAGGAAAACAAAAATAGTTTTCCATCACGATTGTTTGGTTGAAAGGAAAAGAAAAATGGATGTAAAACTATTTAATATATTTTTTATTATATATATTATTTATATTTATATATAATAATTACTATACTATAATTATTATAATTTATATTTATAGATTAAATGTATTTAAAATTATAATAAACATATAACACAATATATAAGAGTTATATATTTAGTGATATTAATATATACTTACATATTTATAATTACATATTTATAAATAAAATAATATACAATAAGAATTTAGTGATATTAATATATTTAGTGATATTAATATATAATTACATATTTATAAATAAAATAATATACAATAAGAATTGAGCTCCTATGCTTTTAAAAGTACTAAGTTATTGGTGCTTGTAGATTTTTGGCCATTGGATTAAGGGATGCGGTTAGGATTATGTAGGACCCCTAGAGTTGAGTGGGTGGTTGGTTGAATAGTATGATCTAACGGGTGGAAATGATCAAAGAGGTAGATCTAACTGTAAAATATTTACAAGCACCAAGTGCTTGGTGCTTTTACAAGCACCATAGCCGGACTCTATATAATACTATCTCTATATAAAAATAAAATACTATAAATATAATAAATAAATATATATTTAGAATTGAGCTCCTATGCTTTTAAAGCACCAAGTCATTGGTGCTTGTAAGTTTTCCGCCATTGGATTAAGGGATGCGGTTAGGATGATGTGGGACCCCTAGGGTTGAGTGGGTGGTTGGTTGAATAGTGTGATCTAACGGGTGGAAATGATCAAAGGGGTAGATGTAACAGTAAAAAATTTACAAGCACCATAGCCGGACTCTATATAATAATATCTCTATATAAAAATAAAATACAATATATATAATAAATAAATATATATTTAGAATTGAGCTTCTATGCTTTTAAAAGTACCAAGTCATTGGTGCTTGTAAGTTTTCGGCCCTTGGATTAAGGGATGTGCAGTTAGGATGATGTGGGTCCCCTAGGGTTGAGTGGGTGGTTGGTTGAATAGTATAATCTAACGGGTGAAAATGATCAAAGGTGTAGATCTAACGGTAAAAAAGTTACAAGCACCGAGTTCTTGGTGCTTTTACAAGCATCATAGCCGGACTCTATATATTTATATATATAATGAGAGAGAGGTTCAGTGTGGACCTCCCTCTCAAACGGAAATGGCCTTGTGGACCGCGTTAGACCACTGCCATGAACCACGTTTTTTGCCTCCTTTGCGGTTTCCGCTGCTCTCATGGGGAAAAGAAAAAGGGAGAATTTTTCACCAAATATGTGTACTTGCTTCTTCGTGAAAATTCTTTTACGTGGAACCAAACGATGCGCAAACCATTTTTGTACTGAAAATTTTTTTTCCACCTACTTTTACATCAAAACAAACACGCCCTAACGTTCTTTTATGCTAGAGTTATGCTTGTGTCTCTCATTCCAACTATTGCAGGTCGACATGCCTGGACCATATATGGAAACCTATAATCTGCTTAGTTTTTTCATTATACTTTAATATTTTAATTGGCTTTTGCTTAATTTTTTATATCTCTATTATAATTTAGAGCATGAACTTTTGGATTTTCACAGTTGAAATGCATAATGTTAAAGGTTATGAGGCTCATCAGTGATCAAATACATGCTTTATATCAAACGAAATTTAATGTCTCATTGAAGTGCTTGGTCATTCTTTTGTTTATTAAACATGAAGGTAATTGAATGGATCATGTCAGAAACAGAAGAACCGAAACCTTGCGAAAATTCAGGGCAAATAATGCTAATCCAAGCTTATATTGTGGTCTTGGGTATTTTTATATCTCAAAAATATCAAGCATTTTGACCTGCTTTAGTTTGCACAAGAAACTCGTGATATTGCAAAATTAACTGATTTTGGCGAGATCCTAGATTCATACTGTGATTAGACTAAAAGGGGAAAAAAAAGTGCAACTGGACACTCATGGTTTTTATTGTGGTCCATACGCGCACATTTTCTTTGGTTGAGATTGAGGAGCTACGCTTCAGTTGATTATCATATATCAATGAAGTTGGGTCATGATGTAGTTCTTGTTCTAAGCGGGGTACCATATTATTATATGCTAAACTTAAAAACAAATGTTGTATGATTTGCTTTTATTAATTCTATGGACCTCATATTTCATTTGCAAACCAAATGCCATAAGAGTTAAAAAATAAATAAATTGAAGCCAAGTGAAAGCGACATGATACATCTCCTAGTTGGCACATGTGATGGAATATGGGATGGTCTAAAAGTAAGATTAACTCATTGTTTCTTGAGCTCATGCAAGCAAGTTATCGGCTACATACATGTTGACCGACTTGTTTGCACATGTAGTGTACTCCTGAATTCAGATAGATTCTAATGGCTCACGTAATATGCTGTCTGCCATCCTTTATAACACTAATTGGTTTTGATGCGAGTGCTTCTTTTGATTAGGCCGAGCTGTAATTAATGCTGCTGAAATGGGTGTCTTATTCCCCCTAAAACGAAGAGATCAATTGCTTGATTATGTACTTACTCTAATGGGTAGAGATGAAACTGATGATGTTGTGGATTCTAGCATCGAGCTTCTTCATACTCAAGTATGTGTGCGATTTGATTTTTATTTCTCTTTGGCAATGTTTTGTGAAACATGTTTGAGGCATATTTTGCCTTTTGTCTCAAGGTTAGGCTCTCCTATGATGGCTTCTTGCCTATGGTTCTCATAGAATGATGAGCACGTATCGCATAAGAACCATGCGACAAATAAAAATTTTGGAACGAATGCAAAACATCAGAAGAGACATGATAGCGTTTGCTTAATTCTTTCGCAAGTGAGAAAGAAGATATATATTCTTCGCTGTTGGTTGACATTCCTGCATGGAGACAAATGTGAAAACATAAATTGGCAGGATATATGGGGTAACCAATGGCCTCCTATATATGTAACCAACATAACAATGCCTGGTCTTTTTCAAAATTTGAGCAAGTAACCAAAGGCTTATACAACTGAAATTGTACTTCGAACAAAGCATCCCATAGACTATAAATAGTTGTAAAGATATGTGAAGCTTATGCCCTGTGACTTGAGGCCTATGCCTTACCTCATGGGCAGTCTAAGTTTTGTGTTTATGCCTCGTCCATTTTGAACATTTCTTTCTAGCTTAGTGTCTGAAGTTTTAATCCATTTACTTGATAATCTTTTAATATGTTCTGCATTTTGTTCATTTAATGATCCTTCTCAGAGTCTTGCTTTAAGTGCTTGTACTACTTTGGTTTCAATAGAGCCAAGGTTACCAATGGAAACAAGAAATCGTGTCATGAAGGTACTAGATTATTAATTACTTATGATTCTGCAGAAATGTGTGCAATCATGTTTCTTCAGCATGTTTCATGATTTCATCAAACTTAAATTTCTATTATTTTTCCGTCAGGCTACTTTAGGCTTTTTTGCTTTGCCAAATGAGCCTTCAGAAATAGTTGAACCACTAATAAGCAACCTCATCACCCTATTATGTGCAATTCTCTTAACAAGGTAATCTTTTCTGTTTGGTAACTTTAATAATTTATGGTGTAATGCCTTTCACCAGTTGTTCGACATTCTTATCTGTCATTTTAAATCTATATTTTGTTTCCATTGCACTATTGATGAATTTCTTGCCATATATCTACATTATTTAGCTTACTTTCTCATATCTTGTGAAACCTCTCAATCATGGTAGTGTGGTTCTTTTCTTGAATAATCATATTTTATTCTTATGTTAATCTTACGAGATGACAACCAAATTGTTATAAAATTAGATATTTGAAGGTAAAATTTGAGAGAGATGGTTTATAAGCAATTTAAGATATCGTTTATGCCATGAAGTATGTTAGAAAGGTTTAGGCATCATTTTTCCTAAGAAAAGCTGAAATAACTGACTAATTTTGAATACTGGGGGAACTTCTATTCAAAATTGTTGGTCAATTGATCTTATGAGCAGATCCATAAATATTGGCGATTTATTCATTTCACTGCAGTGTATCTGTCTGACAAATAGTTTATAACTAGATGGAAAATATAATTGTTGTGTGTTAACGATTAAGTTATGATTATGCCAAAACCATTTCCATCATTGACAGGTTTATCATCTTAAGCCTAAAAACATGTGCCTAAACATGTGCCTGGCTGAAGTAGGCTGGACATTGATATATTAATGTTGACACTTCGAAAATTTTAAAATGGGAGCTTTACCTAATGGACTAAAAATTGATAAATTCTTGCAGACTAGGGCCAAGCATAGGATGAACTAATCTCTTTTGCTATTAGATATGTCATACACCAAACGCACTAATATAAGTTAGCTTGTTCGGCCTAAACCACTTGGTGCAAAATGTTTAAGTCCAAAGTATATTAGTACCCTTCTACTCACATACCCAAGCAGCTTCACATTACTCTCCAATATGGGACTATTTGGCTTATGACAATCTCCCCCTGTTCAGACCATGATGTCCTCGTCAGGCTGGTACAAACACAGTTTAGGACCACTAAGCAGTGTGGGTTCTAGAGGTGACTCCTTAGGTTTGGGAGGGGGGGTTCCACCATGGTGTATTACCTTGTCCTGCATATCACTTAGTTCCAAACTTCAGTGGATAACTTGCTTTGATTCCAAATTGTCAGTTGTCGCATGCCAAACACCACCTAGTAGTACAAGTAGCTTGTTGGGCCTAAACCACTTGTGCCCAAAATGCTTAAGCCTAAGTAATTCATTCTAGCTCCCAAGTTTCTTCCCATCAATTTTCAATATATGATTATTTTAGTTTTGACAGATGGCTCTGTGAAGGTATCTTAACATCGGTGCAGGTAAATACTGAAAAAACATCTGAATGTTATGGAGGCAACGGATTTGCAAGACAGTTACTGTCTTGCAGAACAGCTTCTGAAGCCATTTTATGCTTACTAATTCTTTCTTTCTAAGGCTAGTGTCCTTCTTTATTCAGGTTTAACGTTGATGCCTGCCTATTTCTAAACTAATTTATATGACTCCTCTTAACATGTTTTATTGTTTTAAAAGTGATTTGCATTTGACCTGCTGTCACTGTGAAATATGGATGTTTTGGGTTTCGTTGCTTTGTGTCTTGTAATTATATAACCAAATGCCTATTGAATGCATCAAGCAAGTTAAATGTTTATGCTTTATACGCTTATCCTCAAATGAATCTGCTGAATGAACCTGCCTTGATCAGTGGTGAAGATGGTCGTAGTAGAGCAGAGCAGCTGTTACATATTCTTAGACAATTGGATTGCTATGTTTCCTGCCCTGTTGAGCATCAAAGAAGAAGAGGCTGTGTTGCTGCATATGAGATGCTAATGAAATTTCGTGCTCTTTGTTCTGGTGGGATATGTGGGCTTGGATGCCACTTAAGTTGCACACACAGCAAGCAAGTAGATCGAGGGGTTCAAAGAAACTTTTCAAACTTACCCTGTATGACAAATACCTATGCCCGATAAATCTAATATGATTATTATTCTGATTCATGGCTTCACCTGCAGCTGCATTCGTATTGCCAAATCGGGATTCCTTGAGTCTAGGAGAGAGAGTCATAGCTTACCTTCCGCGTTGTGCAGATACTAGTACTGAAGTTAGAAAGGTGGCAGTACAGGTCAGTGCAAAAATAATAGGAGCTAAAAATTTGTTGATTTACACTTGAATTGGCATTGTGATTGTATTACCCAAAAAATTATGTTGAATTTAAAAAATATTGGTTCTGCAGATTGTATGCCTTTTTTTCAGCATCTCCTTGTCACTTCCAAAGCTTGCATCCGGAAGTGTCATTGATCTTGAGGTGTCATATGCTGCGTTGTCCTCCCTGGAAGATGTAATCTCTATTCTCAGAAGGGTGAGTGCACTGTCTTAACAGCCGGTTGTGGTAGATTTCTCTTATAACTAGTGTGTCGATTAAATCCTTCTCTTTTTCTATATAGGATGCATCTATTGATCAGTCAGAAGTCTTTAATAGGGTTGTCTCTTCTGTCTGTGTTTTACTAACAAAAGACGAGGTAACCCTTTTCGTAAAGTTTCTATTGTGCTGAATGTCTGTCTCCGTTGATCTTAGTATCTCCCTAATATATCTGTTGAACAGCTAGTTGTCTTGTTACACTCCTGCACTACTGCCGTATGTGATAAGATTAAACAGTCAGCAGATGGTGCTATTCAAGCTGTAACTGAACTCATCACTAAAAGAGGGAAGGAGTTAAATGAATCTGATGTTGCAAGGTGCGGCCACCTGGTATATTAATAGATGTAAATATATCATTCTGAGCAATCCGTTATGCAATTTCTGATATGAATTCATTTGTTGGTATAGGACAACACAATCTTTACTCTCTGCTGCTGTCAGTGTTACGGACAAACATATTCGTCAAGAAGTTCTCTATACCGTATCCAGTGCTCATTTTTCTCTGCAGAGTTTATCATGTTATCTCATGTTCTAAATTTACCTGTGTTATGTTTTAGTGCTGACCTTATAACCTTGGTGCTTTTCCTTAATACTACCAGATATCTTGCTTGGCAGAGAGTACAAATCATAGTGTTGTCTTTACTGAAGTTCTGTTGGCTGCTGGGCGCGATCTAGTTACAAAGGATATATCAAGAATTCGTGGTGGTTGGCCAATGCTGGATGCCTTCTATGTGGGTATTTTGGCATATACATTTCTATTACATATGCATAGATATAACATAGTGCTCACTGTTTAAGTCATACAGAATATCATGCTTGCCCTTTAGGTTTAGTCAAGAGGAAGTCTATATTCCGAACATAGAATTTTGGCAGCCTTATATTTGTATGAGTTCTTCAAAAACGTTTACTAATACAGTTAGCTTAAGAGTTACTGAAGTCTGATGGTTTACGCATATGAAAGTAAAGTAAAAAACTGCTAGTTATTTGCATCTACAGACACCCACTAGAGCTGTGTGACATTTGAACTAAATGAATAATATTGTGTCCGTCGATTCTATAGCAGCAACCTATTTGGGAAAAAAGCATGATAAATTAACTAAACAATTGCTCAGCACTTCTGATGCAGCTATTTATTCTTGCAAGTAATTTGTAAGGTAGAACTACTAGCATATCCAGTTGGTTTCTTGAATCTCTAACAAACTTGTGTCGGCCTTAGCAGTGAGCAAGGAACATTTAGACAACAGAATAATTCAATAAACTGATAGGGTAGCGAACCTGCCTTCTTTAATGCTTTGAAACCCTAATCTAACTGGGAAGTCGAAACTCTTCTTACTTGTAACAAGAGCATTAACATTTTAATTCGTGATTACATATGTGATCTAGTTAGTTCTCTGTGGAGTTCATGATGAAGGAACTAGATGTTAGGAGGGTCGTCATCTGAAGATATGGATAACATTACTATTTAGCAACATATTATTGGTCCTTGCTCTCATGGGACGTGTAATAGCCAACTAGCCCACTTGTATTAAGCAACTTGTTGAGACTAAACCACTGGCGCAAAAAGTGCAAGTACCGTACTAATGTGCCGGCTCTTATATACTTAACCATTGTGTCCACACTATGCAATGTGGTATATTGGGCAATCCTGACCTGACATTTATGTGCTTTGATCCTTTTATCTTCTTTGTTCTTAAGTAGTCCATGTGTCTGGATATGTTGTTGAATATTCTTCTGCAGCTTGTAGGAACTGCAGATTGGCCAAATAGGATGCTGTAATGTTATTATTTTTTAGCTACTATCTTTTATTTCCTGATTTTTAATTGTTATTGTTTCCCACTGATTTTGCTTCTAGTTATGCAATTACTAGTAGTGGAAGCAAATGCCTATGATGCACGCTTACACAGATTTTGTATATAAAATGTGCAAATCTTCTTCCAACTATTGGAACTTTACTTTCCTTGATAAAAATTGAGAAATGTTAAATTATCTTAATGAAGCATATGATGCATTGATATATATCCATAGTCATATCAGTGTGATCTACAAAACTGTAAAAAAAAAAAACAAAAAAACATAAGCCAGGTAGCTGGAAACTGTCCTTGAATATGTGAGATGAGTACTTAAGGAGTGAGATATTGTAAATGTTATCAACAAAAGAGCAGGAAACAATCTAATGAGGCAAAATCTGTGAGAATGCAACTTAAAGCTGGGGTTAGAAGAATATTTCTCCAGTTAAGAGACCTATTTCACCATGTTTTATTATAATTTTTTCTGTCACGCTAGCTTCTTGCCTTGGTTGAAACTTCCATCTCCTTGAAAAGTTGACTGCTTCGATCTACTGGTGGTTTTGATTTAAATCTAGGGTGTCGGGAGGGGAAAGGAGATTCACTCAAAGTTGTAGTTTCATGTAAAAAAGCCAATCTTTGAGAGTTTAGATAGAATAAATTTTCTATCAAAACTTCTCTTTTTGTGATATTTTGTTTTGTTGGTCCCAACTCCGATTATATAATATTAATTTTCTTGGCATTTTTCCTCTACTAATTTTCTTTGTTCATTCTTTATTTGACTTCCCTGTTAAAAATGGGGTGTGACTCTGATGGCTTTTCTTCACATCAATGGCTTTAGGCATTCTCCCAGCATGCAGTTCTCTCAATAAAGTTTCTGGAGTATATTGTATCCGTGCTTAATAGAACACCTACTTCAAACAACGACACGGAGAAAGGAGAAGCCAGTAATGAGTCATCCAGTGATGAAAATATTCAGCAAGCAGCTATTCTTGCTGTCAATGCGTTCTTCAGGTTCCTATATGGACTCCGCAGTTATATGAAAATTATTGCTCGAAGATTTTTCCTCTTTGCATATGCTAATAAAATCTTTTGTAAAACTGTTGAATATAAATATTAAAAACGTTGTTCTCTATAAGCTTAAGCTATTGGAGAAAAGCGGTTGTTTCACATAATTTAATATGGTTTCGGAGCAGGAGGTCTTGACTTTGAATCCCACCAGGTTTCTAGCTTTATTATTTTTCTCCCATTTAATTTAAGCTCAGGTCTTAGATTTATTAAAATGTTGTGACCCAGACGTGAGGGGGAGTGTTGAATATAAATATTAAAAACGTCATTCTCTGGAAGCTTAAGCCATTGGAGAAAAGCAGTCGTTACATGATTTAACAAAAACATTCCTTTCTTACAGAGGCGGTGGTAAGATGGGGAAGAAAGCAGTTGAACATAGTTATTCCTCTGTTCTTTCTGTACTTATAATTCAACTTGGAAGCCGTCATGGTGTTTCTGGATGTGGACAACAGGAATATTATAGGTGAACTTACAATAAGCTTCCAAAATTTCATCTTGGTTGGCTTTCTAACGTGGTAGGTTTACTAATAATATGGAAATTCTTCTGTTATTGTACTCTACAGATCACTGTTGACTGCTTTTCAGTCATTTTGTGATTGCGTTGGGGATATTGAAATGGGAAAGGTTGCAGTTTCTGAATTCCTGGACATGTTGCCTTTTAATTATAGAATGCAGCTATATCATATATGATGTTTGTTCTTGTGTAGATTTTGGCTCGAGATGGAGAACAGACCGAAAAAGAGAAGTGGATCGAACTTATTCAAGAGATTGCATGCTGCACCTCGATAAAGAGGCCTAAAGAGGTAATTAGTTGAGATGTTCTGGTTTCTATTCCCTTTACATATCGTCAAGAGCTCTTTTAGGGAGCCTAACTAATAGGATCTCTTAAATGAAACTTCAAGTTTTTACTGTTTTGGTGTTTCAGGAAACTATAACAGTATAACATGTAATCATACTCGATTCTATTGAGACATATCACATACAGCATACTTTTTTGCCATTTACTTGAACCTCTTTTTAGGATATTTCGCAATTTTTTTTGAGGTTTAACATTTGGTACAGTTGAAACTGTAACATTGGCTGATGTTTTCTGCTTGAATGATATTGCACTCATAATTGCAAAAAACTTATCTGAAGTGATGACATATGGAGACCAAGGTTTAAAGTGCCGCCCTGTGCCGTACGGCACGGGGCGGCACATATGGGGGGTCTTGGACCCCCCTGCCGTGCCGCGACACAGTGTTGCATATCGCGCGACACAATGCTGCATATCGCACGAGACAGCGCGATACGCAGCATAGTGCCGAAGCACTGTGTCGTGCCGGCACTCTGTGTGTGTGTGTGTGTGTGTGTGTGTGTTTTTCCTTTTCTCTTTCTTTTTGGCTTTTTGTTTTTTTTTTCCTTTCGGGTTACCCGAGGCATCCTGGATACCCCACACCCCCCAAAGACATTGCAAATCGAAGATCTATTTGTAAGATAAGTCAAAAAATTATAATTTAATTTTTTTGTTTATTAATATACGGGCATATTTTTAATTTATGTATCTAATCCATACCACTTCCACCACAGACATCCATTTTTCTTCACAAATTATTTTATCAAAATTTGTCGCATCGCGAAATTTTTGATGAATTAGGGGAACAAAATCGAACTCAATAACAAATTTTGAGGCACATCAAACATAAACTTTTATTTTGGCGTTAGAAGATTGAAAATATTGATAAAATTAAAAGCTAAATTAAATCAATTGATACTTAAATTTATTTAATTTATTTGTCATATAATTTATTGCTTACTTTTTTTTGATAGATCTACTAATTTGTTAAAAAATTAATTAAAAAATATTTTTTCAAATACTTTTTAAAATAATTTTAAAAATTATTTAAAAATTATTTTTTTTGTATTTTATAAAAGAAAGACTATAATATAGTCAAAAGAAAGAAAGAAAGAAAGATATTTTTGCATTTTAAATTCTAACCTATAAAAATTTTTATTTTGTATTAGGTATAATTGCACTTTACATACAAAAAAACTTATATATTAATTATGAGTATAGTAAACTATACATAACAAATATTCATAATTATTTGATTAAATCTTTCAAATAATATTATAAGAGCTTATTGGAACTAAAAAAACTAAAATAAGTCCTTACCAAAGTGTGCCAGTAGGAGGTCATGCGTATCCATCGACACGTAAGTGTACCATGTGTCGGCATGGAAGCATGCCGGTACCGTACCGTGCCAGGCAGAAAGCGGCACGCCCCCGTGCCACAGCACTTTAAACCTTGATGGAGACACTCTCAACTAAGCCTTTAAAATAGATTTGCCAACTTGATTTTTTAATTGCCTGTTAATGTGTTAATGTTTGATCTTATTTGATTTCAATTATCCCAGTAAGCCTAATTAGAGCTTTGTTACGTTTATCAGTTCTGTGAGTTTAAACATTAACTTCTAACCGAACCAATAGTTCAGTTTGCTGAAAAGTGGGAAGAACTGTTAAATTTAACGGAATCAACATGAAATTTAGCAAAATCCCTATTAAGCTGGATAGAACAACTCTAAGTTAAAGCCAAGGTTTTAAGTGCCTGTCGGCACGGGCCGTATCCACCGTGCCGTACCATGCCAACAAGATACCGGCACGATACAAGACCCGGTGCCGATGGCACAGCTCAAAACCCTTTATTCTTTAAATTAGTAAGTAATTTCCTCAATAAAAAGATGTGATGAAAAGACATAATAAATAGTTAGAATATTTTGTTGCTAAAGAAAATAAATATTTCATACTATTATGTGTGGGCACACAAGAATTTTTTTGACTGGCACGCATCGGCACGGCTCGGCACGTACTGTGCCGTACCGTGCCGGCAAGTTTTTTGCACGACCCCGTGCCACGGCACTTAAATCCTTGGTTAAAGCAATCAAAAGTTGAGGGGGTTCACTTGGAACTAAATAAAGTTGGAGGGTCTATTTCACAATGGCTTATAGGAAGGCTACTTTGCATCTTGACCTTTTGTAAATTGTTTATTCTAACTTTATTATGTTATGCTCTCCGTATCGTTAAGCAGCTTCAAGATGCATTTGGTATTGTAAAATAAACAATCCTCTGAAGCGAATTGCATTGCTGCATAGAAATATCCAGAATCCATTATCCATGATATAAGTATCGTATGATCCTGTTTATTTTTCGTACTTTTCTATCTAATGTTAACTGCTTTCTATATCTCAAATGTGCTCATTTGTTTGTTTAGTTATCTTCCTTGCTGACCTTTTTTGTAGGATATGCAGTTTCTCCTATTTTCTTTTCTTTGTGTTTGGGAACATGTACCTAGTGGCCTTCATTTTTTTGAAACATGTGTATTGGTTGTCACTTTATTTGACTTAAAACTGTGTAGGTTTCACCGACCTGTACGATTTTGCGCAAAGCCCTACATAGGAATCAAATATTTCAAAGGGAGGCTGCTGCTGCAGCATTATCTGAGTTCATCCGTCACAGGTAAAATTTGGTCTGTCTTTTTTGTAATTCTCTGTTTTGAAGTACAGGTTTATCTTGCTAACATATTTTTTTTTTCTAGCTAAAGAGGCCGCAATTTAACATTTTCTTGCATTGGTTTATGGTCATAAGATCTCTGCTCTTTCTGAATCTGTTTTTGGTCCAATTTCTCTTTCTTTCTGAGTGAAGGAAAGTGGAGTACATGTTCTCATTAACTCTTTCCAAATCTTTATTTCTTATATTTATTGTTTGAAACTCTGGAATTCTCAATATTGTTTTTAAATTGCTCGAGACCGATTAGTGTATGTTGGAACTTTGAACTTTATGTTTCTGCCATTCTGTTGAGTATTACTAGTTTCATTTTTCTTATATGAACTTCCTCTGAAAATATTATCACTTTAAAACTTTCTCGCTTAATGAATCTCTAGGTATTCATAATCTGGAGGCTTTTTATACACCAATACCATTTCTTCTCCTTGCCGGTGACTTCCCCCACCCTTAAAAACAGCTTTATTTACATGCAGTAATGTCGATCCTTCCTTGCTGGAGCATATGGTAGAGGCGATGTGCCTGCATGTCTCAGATGAGTCACCAATTGTGCGGAGTCTTTGTTTGCGGGGACTAGTACAGGTTTTTAACATATTTCTTCTTGGCACATTAACTACATTCTCATTTTAGTTCATTTTGTTCTCTTGCTACATACCATATTTTTCTACGAATCACATTTTTTAAAGACAAAATTTTAGTGAACCTAAATGATAATTCAATATATTGATGTATAGAGTTCTTTTTTTGTACTGTTTGATCTTCAATTTGTTAACTTGTGCAGAACCTTATGGCTATTCTTGTGTTCAACCACTTGTTACTGTGACTTGTTGAGCAACAACTATATCCTAGAGTAGATTTTCATCTTTCATACTGGTTGCATGAGCTGGAACATACCATTTCAAGTCAGCATGGCACCATATGGCCCCGTGCCGGCTGCATGCCTCAAAAACCTCCTTCCTTCAAAAAGAGTTCCAAAATTCTTTCTAAGCACTTTTATTCTGCAATTCATGCAAATACATAATTCGATTTGGTCAAATAGTTGTTTAGTTTGGGAAAGATCGCTTTTTCAAATTTACAACCATCAGCTTCCATGAAATCAAGCAGCTTCTGTAGAGTTTACGGCATTAATGATAAAAAAACGGTTGCACGATTAAATCTTTCAGATTTGTTGAAAACATCGTCATTTGCATTAGCGATTTTAATGAAATTAAGGCTTGCTTTTGAAATTTGTTTTAGCCCCAAACTTTAATTTGTAATTTAATGAACTGTAGTATGTCAGCTTCAATTTTTTTTTCTAAATATATTTGTTTAGAAGCAATTCAATGAATTGAGTAGATTCTTGGAAAAATAGTGCCAAGATGTATTATTCAAAGGTAGCATGTCAGTAACACAGTTGGGCATGCTGCATTTCGGCATGATACATACTGCAGCAGTACTATGCAGGCAAGGTGGTTGCACACATGGATTTAAGTGCCGTGGCACAGGGTGATATCGGAAACTTGCCGGCGCGATACGTGCCGGGCCGTACCAATGCATGCCGGGGCGTGCCGATACGTGCTGGTTCCAAAAAATATGTGTGCTGACACATAATAGCATAAAATATTAATTTTCTTTTGCAACAGTATTCTAACAGTTCATTTTGCATCTTACTATCTTTATCAAATATTTTGAACTTCATTGAAAAGATTACTTACTATGTTCAAGAATAGAGGGTTTTGAGTTGTGCCATTGGCACGAAGGTTGTATCATGCCGATATCTTGTTGGCACAATACGGCACGGTAGTTACGGCCTGTGCCGATGGACACTTAAATCCTTGGTTGAACACTTAAATCCTTGGTTGTACAACAATCCTTTTATCCTAGCTTATCCTTTTTGTGAATACGACTTAAAGAGTATTCTCTTGCTAGTTGTTTGTATAATTCATCAAAATTCAGACTAAGAGAGCTACTATTGTGCCAATCAGAATTTTCTATTATTTATTTGCATATGAGCAGACAATACAAGAATATAAGATTTTTTTTTTTTTTTACTTTACTGTTAGCCAATTATATCAGCATATCAGCTATACGATGCCTTTACCATGATATGCTTAATTTTTCAAGCGCTGATATAATGCATCTCAGGTACCTGATAGTCATATGCCTAGATACATCCCACAAGTTCTTAGTGTAATAGTAGCCTTACTGGAAGATCCTGATGAATCAGTTCAATTAACTGCAGTTCAATGTTTATTAAATGTAAGTTTTTCTTTTCCTTTAATAAGACTAACTCTAGTTTCCTCTAACAAAGAAAATTATCTGATTTGAATTATGGTCTATATCTGTATACTTCTCTGCATGTAGGTTCTTAATACATCGCCAAAAGATGCTGTTGATCCCATTTTGATAAATCTCTCTGTACGGTTACGGAATATCCAGGTGATTTCTCTTTGAAAATAAAGCGATTTTCTCATGCTTGCATATACCAGTTTAAAGGTCGAAGTTTTGTATCACAAATTGAAGAAGAGAATTGAGTTTGTCTATCAAGAAATAATTGCAATTTTTGCTTCTGAAAATATCTTAAAAAAAGTGTAAATATTGGTATCCTTGCCTTATTTTATAATTATGATTCATCTTTCCATGGTATGACTGTTCTTGGCTTTATGGATGACAGAATTCATCAAAAGGGTATATAAGTCGATCCAGATGTAACTTTAGACCTAGCTATCTTTCCCTTCCGCTCCATCCACTTTTTTTAATTAAATTTTTTATTTGATTCTTTGCTGTTCCGACGTTTCTTGTATGAGGAATGAGCAGCACTTCAATGGGTTATTGATGTAATTGTTCGATGACAGATATCGATGAATACAAAATTGCGGTCTAATGCTTTTGCAGCTTATGGAGCGCTAAGTAACTATGGAGTAGGTTCACAACACCAGGCTTTTCTTGAGCAGGTATTGCATATCATCAGTCATAATCAATTAATTGCAATCTATTTGGTCAGACTAGTGTTAAGTCATTTTCTTTTTTAAATGGTGTTGTGGTCTATTGTGACTATTAAAATGGATCATTATTAACCTTGGAAAATGATAAAGCAACCTACTGTAATTTTCTAATGTTACTTTTCTATATTGGTGACATTTATTTTTTTATAGTGATGGACATAAGTTATATCACATACAGCAGTTGTCTGTAACATTGTTATTGCGGTCATTTTAACTTCCTGTGACTCCAATTAGTCTGGTCATTGTCTTTCATTTTGGGGCTTTACATTTTGATTTCTATTTGAATGAATTGAATATTTGTCTCAAAAGATCGGCAATTTTGATATGTAATCTCATGCTAGTAATGTCCTTGGTCTGGAAATTTCCTTCAAGGCCTGGAAATTTCCTTCAATTTTACATGATGGTAATGATCGTTACTGCATTTTGACCGAACTAGGCATATAAATTCTTAAAATCATTTTTCTATTGAAGGCGACAACATATATATAGCTTATGCTGCCCACCACATCTAACTATTCATGTGTTACAGGTTCATGCGACCCTTCCTCGTCTGATCCTCCATCTTCATGATGATGACCTAAATGTTCGCCTTGCATGCCGGGTAAGGATATTCACCTTGCTATCTTTTTTCATCCTATTTTAATGCAAGCATTGACAAACCTGTATGTTTTTGTTCAAACAGAATACATTTAAACAACTGGCTCCTTTGATGGAAGTAGATGGCTTGTCTTCCCTCCTCAATAAACAGTATTTCACCTCTGACCGCCGGTTTGTGTTGGAGTTTCTGATCATTCTACTTCTCAAAAATTATAAGAACTTGGAATATTAAACATGAAGAAAATTCTTTTAATGTGAACAGAAGTGACTATGAGGATTTCATTAGGGACCTTGCAAAACAACTCTGCCAACTTTCGGCTGCCAGAGTTGATAGCTATTTAGAGTCTGCAATCCAGGTTATCTTTCATTGTACCTTTTCTACTAGTATACAATTTACTAAAATACAAAAATGCTGATCGTCACTTGCAACCTCCCCGCCAGGCGTTTGATGCACCTTGGCCAGTGATAGAAGCGAATGCCATTTGCTTCTCCAGCTGCCTGTTGTCGCTTTTAGACGATCAGCCCTCATTGGCTCCTTATTTCTCCCAGGTTTGTTTCTGGCTTCTTGCAAAAATTAAACCTAGGTTACCCCCTGTAAAAATTGCAATTTTCATTGCCCCCTTGAAGTATATGGCTATATGTTGCCATTTAAACAATAATACTTCATTACTTTGCCTGCTTTCATCAGCGCTCCTTTTGCTGTTCCTTTCGCGAGGCATATCATTTTGCTTATAAGTCAATAGGATAAACCCATGTTTTATACTCCAGGGTGGCCAAGTGAAAATGACATTACTTAGCACTTTGAGCCCTTTTTATCCTGGATCATCATATAAAAAGCTGAGGTATTTATTCATCAGGTATTTGCTACTTTGGTGGGTAAAATGAGTCGGTCACCAGATGCAGTTGTCCGCGCAGCATGCTTTTCTGCATTGGGCCTTTTAGTTAAAACGGCCAATCCTCTTTCTTCATCCGCATCACAACAACTCGATAGAATCGATTCATCAAGAAATTCGCAAGATTCAGACCCGAATGCAAAGCCACCAGCTCAAGTACAGGAAGAGGAATCAGCTAAGGATCCATGAAGTGCATCAAGAAGGATACAGAACAAAACCATTTTCAGGTATTTCGGAATCCAGATTTTACTTGCTAGTGTTAACTGTGGTGTAGTCTATGTGCTTATATCCTGTATTTTGTATGTTTTTTATATGTACATGTGTATGTACAGTAGGTGTACAGCTGACACTCTTTATCTCTTCCTCTTTTCTGTTTACACATTCGTTGCTTGTAAAATGTCCCATCGAGAAAATAATCTGATGAATTAGCTGGTATAAGAGGTATATTGGCAAATCCGTGTCTTTTATGAATTCAATTCAATTGACATCATAATATACATAGCTTGCAAATTTCTTATTGGGGGAGAGCTCTACATTTTGTTTTACTTCTCCATCAATGGTGATATTACTAGATCAAGATAGTAATGGATCTTTTGATAATTTAAAACATTTGTAATAATGACATTTCATTAGTTAAAAGCTGCATATTTTTCATGTAAATTATAAGTGATTAAATTTTTGAATCATGATCGGAATCTTTGTTGATGCCTTGAACAATTGTTTGATTAAACTGTTTTCCAAATGTGATTAATCGCATCAGGATTACTAATTAAAACCTTTTGTAACAAATAATTCATTTTTTACGATTTCAAACAGGATCTAATTTTTGTAATGTTTCAAACCGTACACAACATGTTACAAGCGCCAATAAGGTACCTCATAATTTTTTCATCATCTCTTCACCCACCTTACTCCCACAATTTACTTAGTAGAAGAATATTTTACTAAACAAATATTTTTCTTAGGCTTTGGAGGACAAGAATAACGGCAATGGATGCCTTCTTTATAAAAGTGACATTTCTACTTTCCTATTGTTAATATTAGATACTTGCATTTGCTCCTTGAATGTGATGGTATAACTGTGTAAGCAACAAGTAAACGTCACACCACATTAATCAATTTCCTGATTCCTATCTTTGTTCTCCAATTGGCCTGAGATCATCAATCATCATCACATCTCTCTCTCTAAATTATTGGATGGACCGCAGTGTGCAGACAGGCTCTGCTAAAGTTAGAACCGAAGTTATTACATAAACACCAAATAATTGATATAGGCAAAGTAATATTTGCTATTGTAACAGCACAATATTTTATATCCAATCATAATTTGAACTTTTTTTACTTTGACAGTAGTAAATATTGTTCCTGCGATATTAGTTCCCAACCTTAAAAATCTAAATATAAATTTACAACATTTAAAAGAATTATATGTTACTCTGTCATTACTTTTTGTTTTCAATGTAGGCTCTATTGCACCACATGAGTGCAAGATTGCAATTATAGCTGCCGACACATTTTTTTGTGAGACTAAGAAAGGACAAGTGAAAAACTTTCTATTCGTATAGCAAATAATACATCCAATTTGGAATCCAACCATCAGATCCAAAAGAAAGAGAAAGTGTCCGACGAGGGCTTGAATTATGATGTTAAGACAAAGACATTGTATAGGAAAAAGAAAGATTATGACGGCATCCTTATTCTATTTGAGTAGGCGTTAGGTTTGAAGATAAACAAGTACAAGTCTTTAAGTTCTTCTACCTGGGGAGAGATGTTCATCTGGGTGAGAGATTAGCTAAGAGCTCAGCGTGCAAATAAAGAACTACCCAATCTACTACCTCGGACTTCTACTTTCGAAAGGGCGGCTCCGAAAGGAGGATTGCTGGACCATTATAGAAAAAATAGAGAAACGGATTGAAAGATGGCAAGCTAACCTTCTCTCACAAGGAGGCAGGCAAACTTATCCTTATGAACACCCAAATGGGTTTTACGGGACATTGAAGCCCCTATGGAGTGCCTTTTTTTTTTGAAAGGGAGGGACTGCTGTTGTTGGGGAACACTATCTGATGCGCTGGAAGTCGGCGTGTAGAAGCAGAAAGGAGGGAGGACTAGATATTAAGAAGTTAGAGAACATTAATGGTGCTTTATTAGTGCAATGATGATGGAGATTTCTCTCTGATTCAACCAATCAGTGGGGATTCCTAATTAAAAACTTATACTACGCTCGGAGGAGATTACTTAGAGAAGGGGTTTCATTCATGCCCTACTCACAATGGTGGCGGAGTATTTTAGTAACTGGAGATGAGCTATTGGGGCTACTAAGCATCTGAAACTTCTTAATTGTAAGAATAGACATAAAAACTTTTAGTTATAAAACTAGGTCTAAATGGTGAATCATCACCGCTTTCTAAAGTGGTAACTATTCTCCACTTTTACATTAGAACTTCGAAAATGTATAGTATTTAACTTTAAAGATAATTTTAATATTTTAAAGAAAAAGATAAATGATTTGCCGTAATTAGAAAGTGGTAATTCATTCACCACATAAGCCTAGCCTATTTATATAATTATAATATTTTTTAAGCCTATTAATAAAAAAAATTATTAGAGATGTTTTAAGTGTGGAAATACATACTCAGTTCAAGATGGTCATAGAGTGAGCTTTTGGTCTGATCTATGGTGCGGCTGCTCCTCTCTGCAGTCCTTGTACCCTCGCATCTTTAACGTAGTGGCGAGTAAAAATTACAAGGTCAGAGATTGTTTCCGACAGAGCGGGTGAAAGCGGCATGACATATTGACAGATTTTGTCTCGAGCTCACAGGATGATAGAGAATCATTCGTGTTGTTAAAAGGAGTCACTCTCTGATATCACATTGTACAATAGAAAGGATGAAGTCAAATGGAGATGGGCCATGTCTGAAAAGTTCTCGGTTAAATTGTTATACAACTTCCTACAAGACGGTGGAGTTAAATATAGGAGCTCCGTTCAATTGTAGAAGATCAGCATCACACTAAAAGTTAACATTTTCATCTGGTTAGTTTCAAAACGAAAGGTGTTAACAGTTGATAATCTACAGAAAAACAGGAGGCAGGAAGAGGAGGGATGTGTTCTATGTTCGGAAGAGCCTCAGACAGTTGATCACCTTTTTGCAGTATGCGAAACTACTAAACTTTTGTTGAAGGGTTTGTTACCTAATAAGAGGATCATACATAACTGCATCTTAGCTGCTAGGCTTCAGGAGTGAGCTGGCTCAAAAGCGGCACCGTAAGGGGAAGAGAGTAAAAGACAATTGCCATTACATGGTGGCTTATTTGGGTGGAGTGAATAGAAGAGTATTCGAGGAAAATAAGCACATCACGGGACAAATTGTGGGTGAAGGTCCGTTCTTGTAGGTATCTATGGATACTTACTGTGTTAAGCAGTAAGTATAAAGTGAGGCAAATGTGGGTGAAGGTCTTTTTGCCTCACTTTATAGGTAAGTTCACCTCCTAAATAATGAAGCGATAAGCCTCTTTTTGCCTCACTTTATAGCTAAGTTCACCTTCTAAATAATGAAGCAATAGCATGCTACTATTTTCTCAAAAAAGAAAAAAAAAATTGTAGGCCCTGTTTGGATGCATAAATATATTGTTCGATATATTCTCTTAAGAAATTTGTACAGTTGCAAGATTAAAAGTTCGGTCTTTTAAGTGAATCTTTAAGAATTAAGATAAATCACCTTATAGCTAAAATATATTATCCTATTAAATTATGAACAGACCTTTCAGCTCTTTTTAGATGGACGGAATATTTTGTTAGGTATATCTTTTTAATTTATTTGAACATTTGATTGATAAGGAGTATGATCAAATATTTAATTTGGATATTATATTCGCTCTTCAAGTGTTTTATTTTAGATAAGATAAATCACTTCGTAAGTGAAGTATATTATTTTATCAAATCATAAATAGCAAGACTTTTGAAGGAGCAAAAATTAAATTTTTTACTTACAATCATACTAGAAAATCCTTATAATTTATTCTGACATTCAAACAAAATTTTCAAGAAGTAAAAAATCAATTTCCTAGTTACAATCATATTAAAAAATTCTTATACCGAATAGATAACTTATTCCGACATCCAAACAGAGCGATAATAAGTTATAGATTTTTTTGACAACAATCGCACACAATATTTCATATTAAGATTTTCAGATTTGTACGAAAGTTTGAGTTCGGAAACTCTACTTGTAAACTCCATTTGAAATTTTTATATTAAAAAGAGAAAGTGTCTAGCTTTTGAATGAATAAAGTATACAATTTAAACTTACTCTTTAGGTTTAGAGATAGCATTGCTCCTCTGAGCTACTTTATTATCTCCCGGAAGTACCCCAAAGAGGAACATAAAGCAAATGGCGTCCTTGGAGTAACACACTTGGGACATCCAAATATGCCGAGAATAAAGTTGTGGCTTCAGCATAATGTTTGTGCTCGCCGCATATGCTTAGAAGATACCATCTCGCTCCTCCCTCTTCCTCTCTCTCTCTCTCTCTCTCTAGAATTTGCCAGCACTCGGAGCATAAATAAACTCCGTACACCATACCTATTATTTGATGATTAATATCTTAAATTTAAAATCTAAAGACACTTAGCAAGAATTATTATTCTGAAAGTCGACTACCTAAATATAATAGTAGTTCCAAAAATCAACAATAAAGAGCCATTTTATGTCCAAAGTTTATAGTTTTTAATGTATGGTTTAATTTTCCTTATGTCATAGAACACATCCAATAAACTAGATATTGATCTTAAAACCTCAATCATAGGATTTTATGGATGCCATCAATAAGATGCCGCTATACACTAGGTGCAGGCAATAATTTCCTTCTCTCTTCTCTCTTTACTTTTGGTGACAACACAAAAGTTTCAAAGTTCCCCCATGACTTAAAAGACACAAATATACCAATAAAACCACCCAATGAGGCTTACTCTTTTCCCCTCTTAAACCCATGTAAACTTAGCGCTCCTTTCGCTATGCGAACTTTCCCCAACTCCTTCATGGGGGGTTGGTCTCGCTCTTTGCTTCTATCTGGCGAAGAGCTCGAGGAATGGGAGTAAGTGGGTGTTTACCTCTTAAAACAGAGGAAACAATAATTGTCTCGTCTCTCTTTCTCTCTATCTATAAATGGTGGGGCAACTTGTATCCTTTGGCATTTGTAGCTTCCTTTGTGATTTTTAAGGTTTAATTCCATAGGATCAAAGGAAGTTGAAGTGGTGGTTTGAGTCTTCTGAATATGTATTGCTCACTTCTGTTTTGCCTTTTAAATAAAGATGACTCCATATGAAGTTGTCACTGGTGGCTAGTACTCTCTCTCTCTCTCTCTCTCTCTCTCTCTCTCTCTCTCTCATTTTAAGGAATTTATAGCTTCGGCACAAGAAAGAGATTATAAAGACAAATTATACAGCTATACTACTACTTACCACATTTGAATGCCATTTATAGTGAAGAGTCAAACAGAAGACAAGCAGAATATTTGTGATCATTCTTCAAAAGTCTGCCATCGGAATATGCTAATTAAGAAAGCATTCAAATTGACAAAAAATTCACAACAAGGTGCTTGATTTAAACAAGAGATAACGTGCTAACTAGTTAAATGGGTTTAAACACTTATGGGATGTTTATTTCACCAAAAATGGAGGGGGTGAAGCTGTTTTTCGTCATAACTCCACTTTCGCAAAACATCATAACTTATTTTATCCTCGGTGGTGAACAAAATCAACTTAGACGAAACAAACCTCAGTACTTCTGAAACTAATTCTTGTGAGTTTAAGATCATGGTTGGTGCATTTTAAGGCAAGAAGAGTGGAAAAGGTAGACATTCTAGTATGAATGTGACAAAGAGAGTACCTTATTGATCGCCATAATCCATCTCCCTCTAAAAATCTGAGAGATTGCAATGGTCCATAAAGAAATATAGTTACCTCAAATACCATCAATTTTGCGCATTTGTGTACACCTGAAGGACGAAAAATAACATGTTTTCATTCAGTTCACAATATTTGGGCTTAGAACAGTAGTAGTTCATATAATACTAGCATGCTTTGCAAAGAACCATTAGCACCAGAAAAGAAATTGCTGGGTGTCAAGTATCTTCTTTAATTATTCACTAGGAAGAAAACTTCATTTGTAACATCATGTGACTATCTTAACATTTGTTCAACTAATAAAGAAAACTTAAGTTCAACTTGCAAATGAAAGCAACGAACATATGACAAAATACCAAAATGATCTCTCTACCAAATGAAAAACTATTAATCAATATAAATAGACGAGTTTTCTCCAACAGTTCACATATAGGTATTCTGAAGTTCTTTAATCAGATTCTGTAAGCCATTGAACAACCTTAACTCATGAAGATAATTTCAAATTTTTTTTAAATAAAATCCTCTACCTCAATTAGTGACTTGCCTTTTCCTCTAAACCTATAAACCTACTGTGTATTCATCATACGTCAAGCTCCGTACAACTCAGTAGTATAAGCTCTATTTACATTGCCACCTGAGAAATAACATAGGGCAATCTCCGAAATTGTGGAAGTGGAACCACTATTTAGGATTCATGAACTCGTAAAGAATGATACAGAATTACTCTATCTTACAGCAAGATCTTCTATTCATGACTCAAAATTGTTATCCTCTACACTTTTGCACTCGGAGCTCCCTTCAAGCAGGTACAATCAGTAGCAAGTTTTCACCACTGTATATCAGTGTGAATTTGATTTGTCAAAAAATGATAATACATATAAAGCCCAGGAAACAAATAAATTTGACACCCTCGAAACATATGCAGGGAAGTAATTTTCTACTGCACAAGTTTCAATTAGCAATTCTCCTTGTACGAATTATTTTATCAACAACTACATCAGAATACAAGCAAAACACTATAAGCCACATATAGTTTGTTTCCACTTCAATTCATATATCAAACATTCAAACTCCGCATTGAGATAAAAAGTAACAAGATATAGTTCCAATTTGGCTCAAATAAACACAGTCACTTTGTCTTCAACTTGGGCTATTACACAAGTTCGATTACAAGTATGAACCATTTTCTTAAAATAGTTGAGCTGCCACTTAACATTAAACTTGACGGTTACACAGAAGATCATTCATCGAAGTGCTCGGCAACAACAGAAACCCTAGCACATTTCTTTTGCTAACTTGACTACAAAAAGCAGGGATAAAGTAAAATATCAAGTCCTCCTTAACAACAATTAGTCTAACTACAAAATGATACAACCACCGCAATGTTTCATCACAATCTTTTTGCCGAGATAATAATCTCTACATCCTACACTCCTAATAGACATCCCATAAAAGCACAACTGGATACTTTATCCACATATATACAGTTTGCTATAACAAGGTATTGACAGGAGAACCACTACAAAAATGCATTCATTAATCACTGTAAACTGATCAGAACAGTGAACAACAGACAGTCATCATCTCCTGAACTGATGGTTTTCATGCATTTGAAGCGAAGTTCAGAAAAAGGCAATCACCTGTGAGGAAAAAATACACCCAATGCAAAAGCGAAGGAACGAATCCATACAAGTCTTTTTTCACCAATGAACCATATCATCAAATGCCTCTCGTGCAACTCTCCCACACCTCCACGGACTGCTCATCCTTCCTCGCCAACACCATCCTGCTCCCCCCAAATGCTAAATGTGTTATCTTCTTCCCACCCCTATCTTTGGCCCTCCCCATCCAATTCTTTCTCATCACTCTCTCTTCTTCCAAAAAGCCTTCCCTTCTCCCCCCGAATACCACTTCAGTCCAGAACTCGACTTCGCCTCCCCTGGTACAAAACACATGTTGCCCATAGCATTCAATCAAGCACCCGCTGCCTTCTCTTTTCCCAGTTTCCACCTTTCTCCGATCTCCGAGACACACCCAGGGCTCCTCCGCACCCAATTTCCGGAGATCCGCCATGAAGACCTCTCCCGAGTTCACCCCAACCTTGAACATGGCACGCAGGCCGTCGGAGACCGCCACGTCGGCGAAGCAATCAATGCTCTTCTCCGTGATTTCCCAAGCTGCTTTATTGGATCTGATATCCCATAACGCGATGTTTCCGGAGAGCCCGGATGGGCCGGCGTGGGATCCGGCGGCCATGAGGAGGCCGAATTCCGCGACCCACCGCAGCTTGGTGGCGGGGATCGCCGAGTCCAACTCGGCGCCGAAGATCTCCTTGCGGCCGACTTCTAGAACGGGGTCGAAGGAGTTGAGATCGTAGGCGAGGACGGCGCTGGCGTTGCGGCGGGAGGACTCGAAGGAGACGAAGAGGGCGTCGGGGGAGGCGGCGACGGCCAGGACGGTGGAGTTGGTGGAGGGGTTGGGGAGCCAGTGGAGGACGCGGAGAGGGGGGGAGGGGGGGAGTGGTGGGGGAGGAGGGGAAGGAGGTGGAGGCCGGGAAAGTCGTGGCGCCGGCGGCGGCGAGGGAGGGGAAGGGCGAGGAGGAGTCGACGGCGGGGGGGGCGAGGGCGGCGCGGGTGGCGGCGGAGGAGGAGGAGGGGGTCGAAGGAGGAGACGACGCCGCCGTGGCGACGCGAGGGCGCGGAGGTGGCGGAGATGGCGGAGGGGGGAGGCGGCCGGGGAGGGGAGGGAGAGGAGGGCGAGGGCGGCGGGGAGAGGAAGGTGGAGGAGGAGGAGGAGAGGAGGGAGAGGAGGTCGGGGGGGAGGGAGAAGAAGCGGGCCTCGGAGAGGAGGTCGTCGAGGTCGGAGGCGGAGGCGGCGGAGGGGGCGCGGCGGAGGCGGAGGAAGGAGAGGAGGAGGGAGAAGATGCGAGGGTCGCGGTCGAGGAAGGGGACGGCGGCGGAGGAGGAGAGCGAGGAGAGGGAAGAGGCGGGGCCGGCGAGGGCGAGCGTCTCGGCGGTGGTTTGGAAGAGCTCGCCGCCGACGTTGATCGTCACGACGCTGTTCGCGGGGCTGGGCTTAGGGTTAGGGTTAGGGTTAGGGTTCGGGGGGTCGGTGGGAGGAGGCATTTGAGGAAGGGAGAGGCTGGAGGGGCTCGTTAATTGCTATGGTTGGTGGTGGTGGTGGAATGGAGGACGAGCGTTCCAGTAGTAGTAATATGTAGTTTGTTGAAGTCAAAGATGGAGTTGGGAGAGTGATTTATATAAGCGGACGGCTTTCTGGACTCGAGTCGTTTCAACTGTACATTGTTGCCGGGCTTCTTTTTCACTTTAGAAAAGTTTAAAACTTTAAACTACTGCGGCTTAGTGGACTGCCGTACGAATTAAAAGAAAAAATAATTATGTTTCTCGTAAGGGTGTTTGGTCTCGACTAGAATGCTATCAATAGTCCCAAGTTACTGATATTATTAATTTTTTAGTCATTAAATTGAGAAATGTACGGATAAAATGATATAAGCTTTCTATAGTTGAGTAGGTGGTTAAATAGTATAATCTAATAGATAAAAATAATCAAACGGTGGAAAACTCGATAGCACAATCCTTGGTGCTATCGATAGTATCTAAGCCGAACTCCTACAAAAATAATTTCTACAGAATTAATTTTGATTTAAAATTTTAATTTTGATTAAAGCTGTAGAGTGATTTTTGTAGAATTAATTTTGGTTTGAAGAATTAATTTTGATTAAAATCTGTATAGATAGGTTGAATTTAGATAAAAGCATTTTTTAAAAGTGATTTTGTAAAACTATTTAGCAATTTTTTTTTGATATTTGCATATATTAATATTTTACCAAATTTTATTTTAAAATAATTTAAATTTTAAATTTAAATTTGAATTAAAATTTTTAATTTTCAAATTTGTACAAAATTTAAAATTTGTTATTTTAATTTAAAATATAAATTTAAAAGGCCAATTTGCATAAAAAAATTCACTAGTTTTGAGTTTTTGTAAAAATATGCCATCTTTTTGAATTTTGCAGATTTAGGCCGAATTTTTAGAAATTGACCAAAATATCCTTGTTTCTTTTTATCTCTCCTTTTTTTTTTTTCTCCCGTTCTTTTTTTTTTTCTCTCCCTAGAGGGCAGCGAAGGCGGAGGCGGAGGAGGCCCGCTTCGCCTCTACCCGGTGCACCCTTACCCTCGCCTGCGCACTCCCGCCGCCTTCCTCGCCTCCGACCTTGCGAAGGCCGTGTTGCAACCCTCTTTCCTTTTTTTTTTTTCTTTCCGACCCTCCTCCATCGCCTCCTTGACTCTTTACGACAGTAAAGAGGGTAACAAAGCGTCCTCTCACTCCTGTTTTTTTAGCTCGTTCTTTTGCAAAGTTACACTATTTCTATTGCAAAGTTATACTCTTTAAACTGGCCAATTTTGCAAATTGTAATTTTTTATGCAAATTGGCCAATTTTGTTTCTGGAAGTTATATTATCCTTAATCTAGCAATTCCTAATAATCTTCTTTTATAATGTCAATTATACACCCATTTATAAATGGTCTTAAATATTCTGTGCCAAATATTAGTCAATTATATGACAAAGAATATGATGTAAGATTTGAAGCAGTTCCTGTAGCAATGTTAAAAGTATATAGTAAGAATACGTTGTAATCTTTTAAAATTTTAATTTTACTGCCAAACATTACAATTTTTTTAATTTAAATCAATCAATAATACTTTGACTTGCAAATTTAAACTAATTGCTTTAATAAATTTATAATTATAAAAATTATGTAAAACATATTAATTAAACCTANGGGAGAGGCTGGAGGGGCTCGTTAATTGCTATGGTTGGTGGTGGTGGTGGAATGGAGGACGAGCGTTCCAGTAGTAGTAATATGTAGTTTGTTGAAGTCAAAGATGGAGTTGGGAGAGTGATTTATATAAGCGGACGGCTTTCTGGACTCGAGTCGTTTCAACTGTACATTGTTGCCGGGCTTCTTTTTCACTTTAGAAAAGTTTAAACTTTAAACTACTGCGGCTTTGTGGACTGCCGTACGAATTAAAAGAAAAAATAATTTTGTTTCTCGTAAGAGTGTTTGGTCTCGACTTGAATGCTATCAATAGTCCCAAGTTATTGATGTTATTAATTTTTTAGTCATTAAATTCAGAAATATACGGATAAAATGATATGAGCTCTCTATAGTTGAATAGGTGGTTAAATAGTATAATCTAATAGATAAAAATAATCAAAAAATTAAATTTTACGGTGGAAAACTCGATAGCACAATCCTTGGTGCTATCGATAGTATCTAAGCCGAACTCCTACAAAAATGATTTCTACAGAATTGATTTTGATTTAAAAAATTAATTTTGATTAAAGCTGTAGTGTGATTTTTGTAGAATTAATTTTGGTTTGAAGAATTAATTTTGATTAAAATCTGTATAGATAGGTTGAATTTAGATAAAAGCATTTTTTAAAAGTGATTTTGTAAAACTATTTGGCAATTTTTTTTTGATATTTGCATATATTAATATTTTACCAAATTTTATTTTAAAATAATTTAAATTTTAAATTTAAATTTGAATTAAAATTTTTAAATTTTAAATTTGTACAAAATTTAAAATTTGTTATTTTAATTTAAAATATAAATTTAAAATGCCAATTTGCATAAAACAAATTCACTAGTTTTGAGTTTTTGTAAAAGTAGGCCACCTTTTTGGATTTTGCGGATTTGGGTCGAATTTTTAGAAATTGACCAAAATATCCTTATTTTCTTTTATCTCTTCTTTTTTTTTTCTCTCTCCCTAGAGGGCAGCGAAGGCGGAGGCGGAGGAGGCCCGCTTCGCCTCTACCCGGTGCACCCTTACCCTCGCCTGCGCACTCCCGCCGCCTTCCTCGCATCCGACCTTGCGAAGGCCGTGCCGCAACTCTCTTTCTTTTTTTTTTTTCTCTCCGACCCTCCTCCATCGCCTCCTCGACTCTTTACGACAGTAAAGAGGGTAACAAAGCGTCCTCTCACTCTTGTTTTTTTGGCTCGTTCTTTTGCAAAGTTACACTATTTCTATTGCAAAGTTATACTCTTTAAACTGGCCAATTTTGCAAATTGTAATTTTTTATGCAAATTGGCCAATTTTGTTTCTGGAAGTTATATTATCCTTAATCTAGCAATTCCTAATAATCTTCTTTTATAATGTCAATTATACACCCATTTATAAATGGTCTTAAATATTCTGTGCCAAATATTAGTCAATTATATGACAAAGAATATGATGTAAGATTTGAAGCAGTTCCTGTAGCAATGTTAAAAGTATATAGTAAGAATACGTTGTAATCTTTTAAAATTTTAATTTTACTGCCAAACATTACAATTTTTTTAATTTAAATCAATCAATAATACTTTGACTTGCAAATTTAAACTAATTGCTTTAATAAATTTATAATTATAAAAATTATGTAAAACATATTAATTAAACCTATAAAAATAAATAACATAAAAAATAACGTTGATCCACTCAAATTAAACAAACTGAAACTGAAATATTAGATAGTAAAATTAAAATTTCAAAAAATTAGATAGTCAACTCCAAATGCCCATAGTTTAAATAAATTCTGCACGTTTTTACCGAATCTTTTAGTCAGATTCTTCCGCCTTGCCAAGTTCGATAAAAAATACAAGTGTATAAGCAATATTTATACTAGCAATTAAGCAAAAATGAAGAAAGAATCGGTTTTAAACAGCGCATCATAGCATGTTCACACATGTTATTATGAGCCACACGAAGACAAACTGTGACGAGTTAAGCCTGCAGTAATCAATGCAAAAGATGCATCGTGACGATGCATTCTGTTTCACTGAAGAAACTCACGAACATAGCTAAATCCACACCTGATCGAAGTACATCAGAGATTTGAGTCATGCTAATAAATACACAGCCATGAACTGCAAACAAATCAAAATGAGTTATCTAGTCACCAACCAACATGATTGATCATTAAGAGAAAATAAGAATAGAGGTAAAAACGTACAAAACTCATCTTAAGTATTGACCATTTTGATTTGATTGTCCAACGTTTCAAAGTTTTGATTTTTCTACTTACCCTTTCAATTTATTTGATTTGAGTCAATCGACTGCACTTTGACTTCAAAATTTAAAAACGTTACGAAAATTACATAAAATATACTAAATAAATCTGTAAAGATAAACGATGTATTTAAATTATCAAACAAATTGAAAAGATAAGATAATAAAATCAAAATTTTGAATTATTAGATAGCCAAATTAAAATGGTTTATAGTTTAGATAAGTTCGGTACGTTTTTATCGAAAATAAAAGATAGAAAATAAGAGACACAAACACAAAAGAAAATTTTCACGACTTCAACCCATCTTCTAAGCAATAGACTAAACTTTGGGTTAAAGTTTTTGTTTAGCTCAATAATTACATCTAAACGAGCAGAATAATCCTCCGTAGACTCGGCAGATGCACGATCATAAAAAGTGTCAGTCATTTTAGCAATGCTGGTTGAGAACTAATATATATATATATGTAAAAAGAGGTCAGATGAATCTCATATTTTTCATAGAGCATCTCGAGCAGAAATCCTGCACGTGATTGCTTCAGACAGTGAAGATATTGCCAACTCCTGGGCAGGTATTTTGTAATGCTGCAAAAAGGTAGATTGAAGAATCATCATGTTATAATAAAGGTGATAAACAGATGAAGGTAGATTAAGAACACCACAACAAAATGAAGACCTTCAGAATCTGGGGTTGGTCCGCTCTCGCCTCTAGATCCGCCAAATCAATCTCTTTTCCATTGATGAGCTTCTCCACATCTTTCATCTAATAAGAAAAAAGTCTTCATTATTGATTTTGTAAGTTTAACAATGGTAGGTTCATGAAAGAATCCCATCCCACTGCCGAAGATGTTGAACTAGATGCAGCAGCAAATTTACAAGCTAGGTTTACCTTGTTGACTGCATTGGAGAGAATTGAAATGACTTGCGATCATGATAGTGTGCTAAGTGAAGTATCATAGTTGGAATTTGAAACAAGTGGTGAGATTAAATGTTAGTACAAAGAACAGAAAATACTTACGGAGAACAATGTGTTCAAATTTAAGATTTGCAAACAAATTGGTTTTCAATTGCAAATTGGTTTTCAATTGAGCTTTTATGAAATGGATAATTCCCCAAGCTACCCCTTCAGTACCTACAGCAGATCAAGATTTAACAAAGCAAGATTGACAGATACATACTAATAGATATAGCTCGTTTACCTCGAAGTAGAGATTGCAGTAACAGATTTTTTTTTTTTTTTAATGCTCACTTACTCAAATTACATGGTATGCTATGTACCAACTAAAAACAAGATGAGGCTGGTGCTGAAAAGCAACACTCTGGATCAGTCATGTGTAATAAATATTGTGCTTTGTTTTTGTCCAAGAGCTGGTTTTGCACTAAAGAAGCCATCCTAAATTTGTGGGCCAACCATTCAATGTTCCTTAACTCTTAGACAATTATATTTAATTTAAAAGTTTACATATACTACCAAATTACTTATCAGGTTCACTTTTCTTCTTTGATAGTCGAAGAAAACTAGGCTAACTTATGACACAAGTAGGCCAAAAGTCTTGCTAGTGTAGTAGACTAGCAAAGTTTTGCATATTATACTGCTGGGCCATTCATCGCCAGAACAGATTTTAAAAAAAAATCTAAGGTTCTGAAAAGTCCCAAAAGAGGCCCCCAACTAAGAGAATACAGCAACTTCCCCTTCAAAATGCTGCAACTATTTCCTCTCTTTTTGGCAAAGAAAGATAGCAACTATAACTATTGCAATCAAATGCAGTATCCCACTTCTTCCGCGGAACTCAACTATCATAAAAAACTTCTGTTGAATCCACTTGTCTTTATGGCAGGTTTGGTTATTCATAAGTCCCTAAAGTTTTTTTTTTCTCTAAAAAAGAGTCATTTTTCAACACAAAAGTGACGTTTGAATTCAGTTGTTTTGTCAGCTTTTGAGCAAAAAGTAGACAGCCATAGTTCCAGGATTTTATTTGGTTATACAATAAGTACAAAGTGTCGATTTAAACTTACATTTTGCATTAAATCTAAATTGAAATATATAAAAATAGTTTCAACATAAAATTTTAATTAAAATTTCAATTTGAATTTATAATTCAAATTCCAAAGCTACAACTGAATTAACAATTAGATTTGAAAGTTTAGATCAACTCACAATTGAAATTTTCAAAAATCAAACTCAAGTTTGAATATAAATATGAATTTAAATCTTAAAAGTTTTTACTTAAATAATTTCAATCTATATACAAATATAAATTTAAATGAACATTTTGATCTTCAAATTTGCATTTACAACTGGAATTTAAAATTTCAATTCACAATTTAAATTCAAATTATAATTTTTATTTCAATTCAAATTTGAATTCATATTTCAAATTCAAGCATATAATTGAATTCAGAATTCAACTCAAAGTTCAAGTTAAAATTCATGATTGATATCAAATTCAAAAAACAAACTTAAATTAAGACTCAAATTTGAACTTGAAAATTAAAAGTGAATTGAAATTTGAATTCAAAAGTTGGATTAAAATTAATTTTTGAATTTAAATTCGTATTTGGGTTCATACTTTAAATTCAAGCATATAATTAAATTCACATTTCAAATTAAAAGTTTCATTTGAATCTCATTGCTGAAATCAAGTGGAAAGTAAAACTGAATTTCAACAAATTTTAAACTTAGAAAGTTAAAAATTAAAATAAAGATAAACTTAATTTAAACTTGAATTTCCAGGTAGAGTAGCATCCTGCTTATGCGGCAGAGGCTGGGTTGGGCTAAGTCACAATCGAGATATGTGAGCGTTGTGTCTATACGATTTAAGTAAACTGGTTGCTCCCTTTCTAACAACTCAAGCTTTGGAAATAGCAATTAGCACCAATAATCCACAGATATGTCACTTTATGCAAGTACCACTTCTACTGCTTCACTTTGGAGCAACCAAACATCACCTTAAAAAGACTAATTATAATTTGGATATAACAAAAGTTTATATAGTACAGATCACAGTGTATAGCAGTGATCATATAGTATGAATTACGTGTGTATAGGTTTAATCAGATTGATCTACTAAATTGCTACTCTTTTGATTTAAATATACATTAAATTTTTAGAGCTTCACATTTCTGAGTAAAGTCTCTTAGAAGCCAACTCTAAAATGTAATAACTGTATTAGATGACTTGATAGAGGAACATAAACTAATGATACATCTTTTTCAATTAAGGGGTCGAGAAAATAAGTAGATGCAAAGATCAAATCTTAATCAGAAACAAATGCATACATCTACACCCCATAGATATTATATAAAGCGGAAATGTTTTTATATATATGCACTCCGGTTTAAACAATGAATTCTACAATCAGGTGCCAGCTGCGCTGCAAAGCAAAATATACTGAATAATTTTCTAATGGCACGAAAACAAGCTCCAAGCAGATAATATGAACGAGAAAAAGCAAACATGACATGTTCGCAGTTGAGAAACTTCACAAAAATACTAATAAATGAAGTAATTCAACAGTGACCAAGTGTACCTCATCATGAGAAGCATTGAAACGAGCTGCAAGGATGTAGTTTGTTTCATCCGAAATTCCACAACGCTTCAAGGACTCGGTTATCTATCATAAAATTATAATTCAGAGAACCGTAATATGTAAAAGATAAAATAAAACTTGAAGAAGAAATAGACAAATAAAATATGTGTACATGTTTAGACCCAGAATAATTATAAACAAGCTCTGAATGAAGAGTGCGGGTTGTTAGGGATTCCCTTGATTTTGAGAGAAGGGCCTTGTGCGCTGCTGCTAAAACAGGAAAAACATCTGGTATCTGTTATTCGAAAAAGCAATGCATTAAAGAAGTACCATATAAGAATTCTAAAGTACGAAGGGAATATGCAATGTCAGGTTACATAAGCTAGGTAATTCAGGGTTGTGCGTCAGAGAAGTTGTCTAAACAAACAAACAAACAAACAAACAAACAAAAAATCACATACTAGCTGGGCATTCAGAAGAGCTACTTCAGGCTGTAGTTTTCCACATTGCATTGAATCAACAAGTTCCCTAGAAAGAAAAACATCAGAAACTAGTCAGCAAAATCACTGGGAAAATACTTCTGCCGGAGAGGGCCACCTTGAGGCAATTCTTGAGTAATCAAGTGATAAACAAGCAAAGAAAAATTAGTAAATGCAGGAGATGTATACAATAATGCCATGTAAATTTCATTTTATTATTTCTTACAACACAAAAATGCCACGCAAAAAAGGAAATAAGAATATAACACTACAGAGATTGTGTCAAAGACAAGAAATATAAACAATACAACTGCAGCATTTCAATGTTAAAAATATAGTTTAGCTGAGACACCTCAAAATGTGCAGTTCAAGCATAGATTAGATCAACGTAAGTAGAAGTTATAGTCGGTAACTGAGGTATTAAATGCTTCACATAATGGTTTGGGTTTATTCTTTTGATTTAAATCTATGTTGAGCCGAATTGAAGTTTTAGTTATACCATTTTTGAAAACAACAAATGGCAATTCCCTATTATACTCTGCATAACATTTCTAGTCTATCATCCACAACAAGATATAGCTTGTACCCTAGAGCACAGGACTACCCCTTACTCGTAATCCTACAGTTGCACAGAGTCATGTTGGATGCTTTACGATATTTGACGGTGAAGCAATATAGTTAAATTATGTGCGCCAAAAACATATATAGAAATGTAAAGGTAGATAAATAGATAGAGATGCATACGCTTCCTTATATTATCTAATTACTACACTAGAAATCCGCTACCTATTGTGCCTTACCAACAAGAGCTACTATTCAAGCCAATCTCTTGTATTATGCAATCCTTTGTTTTATTTTCAAGAAAACATGTTGTCGCTACTAGTATCTTCCATTACTACAATCGTAGTACATCCATGTAGTCACTATAGTAACTTCTAGAACATAAGACCAAATGCAATATGACACAGAATAATGAAGTTATCCACACACAATGGGTGCTAAGAAAGACACTACATTCTAAAATAAGATAGAATGGGATGCGAGGGTGACCTGCTATTTGTAACATCAGCAAAGAGAGCGAGGGAGAGAGTGCTTTCCTTGGTAATTTGAAATAACTTCATGGTTCTTCAAGTTCTACCTTGCAGACTTCAAGTTAGGAAACGTGGTTAATACCCAGGATTGGATTGGATCAATATTTGAAATAGCCCAAGGCGCACCAAGGCGCAAAGTGTTGTTAGAATGTAAGCGCAAGGAGCAGGCGTGCACGGTGCGCCTGAGTGAGGTGAGGCGCACACTTTTATAAAATTTTAAAATAAACAATTCATATGCTTTCTAACAATTGTTAAATGGCACTAAAGGCTCTTTAAAATCATATTATCACAAATAAAAGAAAATTTTTAAGTAACCAAATAATCATGTTTTCGAGGACTAAAAAAAAAGATGAAGAGAAAAAGGAAACCAAACAACATATATAATGATGTTAAACTAGAAATAACATATGTAAAAAGTAAAGAACAAAATAACTTTTTGTTTCCAAATAAAGACCAGCGTGAAAATAACTAGTAATTGCACAAACATACAAAAAACTTTTATGTCGAAAACATACAAATTGTAAGTAGGGTTGAGCATTATTCGGCTCAAACCGGATTACCAAACCAAACCTAAAAAAAGTTGGTTCAGTTCGGTTTTCACATAAAATTGGTCGGGTTCGGTTCTAAATATTAAAAAACTGAAAAACCAAAATTTTAGTAACATAACATATATTAGTTTTCAATTTTAAAAATTTATGCATTAATTTTAAACAATAATCAAATAATTAGAGATATAATTTATGATCGTCTTACATTAATGATGTTTAACATAAGATCAATCATGATTATATATTATTTTTAGTAATTTAAAAAAATTAAATCAAATAAAAATATTTTGTTAAAACTAAACAAATCGACCCCATCTGAACCGAACCGGATGAATTATTTCACTTCGATTCCGTTCGTACCCTTTGATTTCATTTCGATTTTTTAAAAAACTGTAAAACGGAACCGAACAGATAATCAACCTTATTTATTATAAGAATAAAATCATCAAAAAAGCAAAATGCATAAAATTTAAAATTCAGAACCACCTACTCTGCATGAATAACTCCTTTTTTTAACTTAAAAATAATAATAATTATTATTATTAACAATAAAAAATAAACACTGTTCTAAGGAAAAAAATAAAAAAATCTACTCCATCATATTCCGCTATTCCCAGATAATACACACAAGGGAGAGAGGGAAAGTAATCAGTTAAAATAAGGTATTGCTATATTAAACAACACACACACGGAGAGGGAGATTTGAAATAGGGTATCAACCTTTTTTTTATTGAAAAAGGGGTTTAAAAAACTAAGTAAAACACTAGTTTAAAGAACAAATTAAAGCACAGTTTGAAAAACAAATTAAGCCCCATTCAATTCCACATAATATGCACGAGAGAAAGAGAGAGATGAACACCTCCGTGGACGAAACTTCGGTGCTGCGGAGAAGGGAGAGAGAGAGAGAGAGAGAGAGAGAGAGAGGGGCGATCGTGGTTTAGGTTTAGGCACATTAGCTAGGGTTTGGGTTTGGGTTGGGGTTTGGTTTTTTTTTTTTTTTTAACAAAATTGTGAAAATGTATAGATGCCTCCCTGAACTTTAGCTCATTTTGAAATTGGCACATGAACTTTTTCTTCTTCTACTTAAAGTTTGATTTTCGTAATTTTTTTTGGGTAATTTTAGAAATTTTGTTAGAATAAAAAAAATTAGTAAAAACCTAAAGCCAATAAAAAACGTTTGCAGCTTAACATTGATCAATATCTTTTAATTATAATAAATAAATATAAAACCAACAACTAATAGACTATATAAGTTAGAAAGTTGAACAATATTAAAATATTAGAACTTTATATTAGAATTTGGGCAAAAATTGTAATCTTACAAAGTCAATAATTCTTTATTCCTCTAAAATGTTACACTTATTTACTGGCATATTAAAAAAATTCAAAATATAACCCCAAATTACTAAAAGGGAAGAACTTTAGTCAAATTTCAAGTAGGGAGAGTGTAAATTAAAAAAAAATTAAGGGATTAATTTCAAATCGGGCTATAGTTTAAAGGGTGTCCATCTATTTTAACCTTCTTTTTTTAGCAATACTATATATACGCTCAAAAAGAGAACTTTTTCACTAGTCAAATTGAAGTGACTAGCAAAAAAATTTTCATCTAGGATAAATATAGTGTTTAAAAAACAAAAAAAAAAAAATCTGAAAAAAAAAGAAAAAAGAGCCACTGATTGAAGTTTGAAAAGTAACTTTAATTAGTGTTTGTAATCAAGTCCAACCGAGGCTATAGTTCAGATAACATTATTTCGAAAATTCTGATTTCCTACCATCAAACTGATCAAAACAATTTGACAATTTTTACATACAATCTATAGCTTCATTCCATAAGAAAATGATGTATGGCTAAGATTATTTTTTTAAAAAAAAAAATTATACAAAACTTACCATTCATCAACTATACAAGTACCCAACTATACATGTAAACAAGTCCAATCAAGTTTCTAATATATATACTGAAACTATTAATACTGCGCGACACCTTGGAAGTGTTTTAATCGATCTCCGCATGCACATAATCAACAAAGATGAAGTTCTTCTGGAGCTCATGCAATGCATACGCCAAAGAAGCACTTAACAAAGCGGCCCCTGCGATCAAAAGCCGAAGCTGGATGGTAGAGGGAATTCCAGCTGTTGCGCAGAAAAGCACAGTCGCGCCTATGAATATCTTCTGAAATGTCTGGAAATTGTTGTAAGCTGCTTTGCAAGATGAGCATTTGAGAGTGTGCTGTTCAAATCTGTCCAACATCTGCATAAGAGGAAGGAGCGTTCTCAGCTTGTCCCTAGGAGCACAATGAATTATAGAGCACACAAATTCAACAGCAAAAGATCGAGTCCAAGTTGCTAAGTTACTACTGCATTATTTTAATTTTGTCGTCCGACAGAACTGATAGACTTATAGTTTGCAGGCAATTCAACAATAGTAAAATTTAGAGAACTCCACAATAAATGCTTTTTAGGGCTGGAGGAATCAGAAAAACACAAGAAAATTCAAACATATACAAGTTTACTGTTTCCTAGAGGCTAGACAAGAAGTTCATTGTGTACCTGACGTTTAGATAGGACGGTCGAGGGCAAAGCCTGTCGGTTGGGAACACCGAACCACTCGGGCTGGTTGTTGCCGAATCTCCTCAACCAATTGCGAAAGGCTAGAACTAATCGGTCTGCCTGAGTTGGTGTGAATGTAATCTTTGTATACTGCTGATTAACATCAGCAGAGGACTCGGCTGATTTAGAGAGAAAAATCTTCTCCTGTCCTTGAAGGACAATCATGTCGCCGTCATAAACCTTGTTTGAAGTCCAGTGTTCATGCCATCGGGGGACCAGCTGCATCATCAAGAACGGAATGTAAATATTGGGATACAATCCAATTTATTGTCTATCAAGGTGATCAAGTATGAAGAAGTCTACGTAATGCATAAGCTTTTTTTTTTTCCCTTTCTTATGTAATGAATTAACTTGTGCATTTCACAAGCAGATGCAGCAATAATCAGTGAAAGAGCTAAACCAAGGTTCTAGCTATACAGCAGGCTGCAAGAGTTAAGCAGGCATCAAGATTTTACCAGAGTTAAGCAGGCATCAAGATTTTACCTGCCACCATGCAGGTCCGGGCATTGAAAACTGAAAGAAATTCCGAGCGCTACAAACAATGGATCGAGTCTTCCCGGGGGCCATGGGTATATTGAACGAACAAATCCATATAACCCATTTCTGATCTCCAACAAAGGGCAGCTTTGTGTCTATTTCTATTCTGGAAGAACAAATACAGAAAGGCCGAGGCCAAGGTTAGAAAACTATTACAAGGAGGTGCTTAATGTAGAATTTCACATTAAGTAACTTATTTTATTGGGTCATCTACTGGACTACTAATATTAAAAGGTTAAGCTTGAAAATAAATATAAGAGACCTACGCAATCTGCAAAGCAGGTAGCTCAATCAGATGACAGAAATGCAGTAGAAGGATGCTTACTTGTTCATGTAATAGCAAGGGGCAACAAACTTCGCACTAATACGTGGGTTCCCAGAGTCTGCACCAGAGAACCCCCATGCACCACTAGACTCCAACTTGAAAGGCAAAGGTTTGGCTCTATCCCTTTTTCCAGTGACCTATATTAAGCAGAACATAGATCGCAAATAAGATGTTGCATGGTAA
The DNA here is from genome assembly GCF_001540865.1 of Ananas comosus. NCBI lineage: Eukaryota > Viridiplantae > Streptophyta > Magnoliopsida > Poales > Bromeliaceae > Ananas > Ananas comosus. The sequence goes on from NC_033628.1 coordinate 3,157,825, forward strand.
CACAAAATATGTTAAACTTGTAATTACTGCCGAAAGAGCAAAGTTTTAGAGAACATGAATAATTTCTGGTTTTCAAATTGGATGCCACTTCCCGCCCAAAAAAAATAACATTTCATTTCAGGCATTAACATTCAACAAAAACATTCAAGTTCTGTCATCAATTCAATATATGAACATCCAATATGATTGAAGAATGAAAAAAGGGGTGAAGACACCGGCCTTCTTGTATAGCCTGATGTCATTTTTAATTATTTCTAGTTTGTAATGCTCTCATCTTGATATTTTGTTTTTCAACTGCTTGTTACAACTTGCCATAAAAATATCATTAAATTTAGTACAAGGCATGACAATCAACGTGCTTCATCAATTCGCTGAAATAGAGATGATGAATAAAGTTACGCACTTACGTTCTCACATAAAATTTTTCTCACATCCTAAGTTGCTTTTATGTCTATAATTTTAGGCACAAGGTGGTAAAGCATTAGCATGACGGACAGGAGAAAACATAGATAAATGAAACTACGAAACAACTCATCACTTCGCAATGTGTTTCAATAAAAAAAAAAACTAAATATCTTGTGAAAGTTTGACATTTTGTTAACCAAGCACATGCAAATACATTAAAATATATAGATATGCCGGTGCCCCAAGACTCAACCAATAAAAGTTGTCCACGTTACAACCACATTATCGTAACATGTATGAATTTAGCAAAATAATGAACAAACTAAGAGAAGCCACACATTATGAAATTAGCAAAATAATGAACAGATAAAAAGATTCATAGGGAAATCAAGGCATGAAATCGCATCCAATACCGTCAATTCGCAAGCTAAGTACCTTATGGTGAGCAAAATCAATATGGGAAGGATCAGAAACATTCTCCATCAGGGTATCATAGCCATAGAACAGGTCCCTCTGTATCGTCACCGTCGAGAACGATGGATCGTCAAACTCTTCTGGCAACCTAATTATCATCGAAACCAAATATACCCACTCATCAGAACAATAAAAAGCACGAAAAAATTCCACAAAAATTATGAATTATCAATCCTATGCACCAAGATTTCACATACATAGGGGGCTTCGAAGCTGCGGCCTTTTCCCACCCATTCTCATCCGGCCACACGAACAGCAACCCCTGCGACACGAGAGTAGGGAACCTCGTCACACAAGCCCTCGGCGATCGCACAGCCCGGGCCTCGGGACCCTCAGCCGCCGCCTGCGGGATCAGGACGCACGAACCCGTCCCGTTGAAGGACCACCCGTGGTACGAGCATTGCAAGCACCCGCTCTCGTCGATCCTCCCCTCCTTAAAGATCCAATTTTTGAATCGAATTGGTCAATTTCCTCCCCCAAAACTTGCAGAACCCTAACCCTAGGCCGGGGAAAAGAGAGGGAGAGAGGGGAAGTCGCTTACAGAGAGGGGGGCGAGGCGGTGGGGGCAACGGTCGTCGAACGCGACCCACTGATCGGAGTTGGGGCCACGCCACAGGACGAGGTCGCGGTTGAGGAGTTGGAAGGGGGTAGGGCGGTCGGGGTCGAGGTCCTCGATGAGGGAGACGGGGTACCAGTGGTCTCGCCATGAGAATTTCTCCGAGGAGGAAGAGGACGATGTTTCGGCCTCCTCCGCCTCTTCTAGGGTTTCCTGGGCCGCTTCTTCGTCGGAGATCGGGATGGGTGCGGTGGGGGACGTGGGCGCCGCCACCCGGAGCGGCGGAGCACGGCGGCTGCGGCGGCGGCGGCGGTGGTGTGGAGGAGGAAGAGGAAGAAGAGGAGGGGGAGAGAGGAGAGGGGGATTGGGGTGGAGAGAGGGGGAGTGGGAGCGTGGGAGAGGGAGAAGTGAGAAAAAAGATACCGTAGCCATTTGTGGGGGATTTGGAGGAGGGAGAGTCGCTTATTGGAGGAAGCCTATGCATAGTATATAAATATAATATTTAATATTTATTTATTATAAGGGTTGCTTAAATATTAATTTGAGTAAATTTTAATCAGCTCTCCTATACTGTTTATGATGATTAGCAAATTGCCTATAATTATGTAATTTTATTTTTGTTTCTTTGAGAGATTCTGGTAATTAAAATAATAAAATTATATATTTTGTATACTTTTTCTTTCTATTTTGCTTCTGTTTGCATTATAATATTTTCTGTTAGCAAATGAATTTCGAATTTAAACTCACATAGAGTTAGATCTTCCATATCTAATAACATAAGGTTGAAGAAGGAATCCCAAATTTAAGGTCATATAGAGTTTGATTTTTTAAATTTTCGACTAATACTCATATATTTAAGTATTAATTGTTATTATGATTAACATGAGATTCATAAAATATTAACAAAAGAAAGCATGCAAAAAAACATATTCATAAATAAAATTAAGTTATTGTTTGATAAAAAATAAATTTATTAACCCCACATGATGCTACATAATTATTTATAATTAATTATAGCTAGGAGTAAATCAATCCAAAATTTTTAAATGAATATGATGTAAGTCATTTTTGACATAATTCATTATGTTATAGGAAAAAACATGATACTGATAATTTTGAAGAGGCACGTTTGAAATTGCCATTTTATATGAAACCAAAATAAATTGTAGGATAAGATATAATACTTTAGCTTATAGAAGTTTTTTTTTGAGAGATAGATAGCACGCTACCCGCTTCGTTTATTTTATTTAGAAATAAACTTAGCTGGAAATGTGAATCAACTAGGATTCGAATCTGGGTTTCGGGTACCAACTACCAAGCTCTTTGCCACTTGCTCTAGAGACGGTTGGTTTTAGCTGATAGAAGTTAACATAATACAGATGGACTAAATCAAGTTTACATGTATTGATCTTAATCTGATGCAAACAATAATAATTTTGGTGGAAGTGACCAACCGTCCCTATAGCAAGTGGCAAAGAATTTGATGGTTGATATCCGAGACCCAAATTTAAATCCCACAGCTAAATTTATTTCTAAATAAAATAAACGAAATAAATAGCATCCTCTCTATCTCTCAAAAAAGAAAAAAAAAAATTTGGTGGAAGTGAGGTTGCGTGTTGGGGTTGGAATTTGGGTAGGTTGGAGAAGTTGAAGAAAACGAAGAATAGAAGAGTTTAGAAGGAGTATGATAGTACGAAGAAGTAGGCAGCTTGAATTGTGCCACACTCCATCAAAACATGTGGTGGGAGCTGATGTTGCGGGACACAAGCATTTTTAGTGTATTTCTAGTTCCCAAGTTTGAACAGAGAAAACAGCGATGGGGGAGATGCACCCGCCAATAATAGGACAAAAAAGTTTTGTAGACATATACTCCCCAATATTTGAGAATTGTCTGAAGGGTTCTTCAACGTTCATAGCACAAGGTAGTAAAAGATTTAATGATTAATTTCGAAGTTTCAAATTCAAAGTTTAAATGTTTTATATTTGCAGCTAAGATTAAAAATACTAACACAATGATTTGTTTGACACCAAAAAAAAAAAAAAAATCAAGAAAATAAATTTTTAAGAAAATAACATTCGGTTTAGAATTTATGCATAGGAAAAGGTTTAAATGCAACAGTTATATGAATAATATGATATTTTCTGCCAATCAAATTGCTCTTTTATAATTCACTCATCCCATCATAGTTTTTAGAAAAAAATGGGCAAAATTATAAAAAATACTCTTGTAAATATTGGTTTTTTAACTTTTCATTCTTGACCTCCAAAAAATCTATATTTTACTTCCTTCAAGAAGGTACGGCATTAACGAAGAGGGCAAACTAACCAAATTGTCTTTATATCTTCTATAAAGAAAAATAAAATTTTAATATATTTTTGTCATTTCAAATTTTAAATTTTAAATTTCAAATTTCAAATTTCAAAATTTAAATTTTCAATTTAGCTTTTAAATTAAAAGTTTAAATTTAAATTTAAAATTTAAAAGCTAAATTAAAATTTTAAATTTTCCAATTTTAAATTTTAAATTTTAACTTTGAAATTTAAAAATTAAATTTAGATTTAAACATTTAAATTTTAAAATTATTTTTTAAATTAAAATATCAAATTTTAAATTTTGTACACTTTTGAAAATTAAAAATTTTAATTTTAATTCAAATTTAAATTTAAAATTTAAATTATTTTAAAATAAAATTTAATAAAAATATTAATTTATGCAAACAATAAAAATTTTTTTTACCAAATAGTTTTATAAAATCACTTCAGAAAAATCATTTTTATCTAAACTCAGCCAAACACTCTACAACTTTTAACCAAAATCACTTCTCCAAACCAAAATTAATTCTGCAAAAAACACTTTTCTAGAATCTAAGCCAAACAAACCCAAATATACATCATACATATGAAAGAGAGTCTAGCTACTATACTCTCGAGCATAGACCCTTTTCATACTCATAAGTTATTTTTTGATGATGAACGAACGATCAAACTTGAAGAACCTTCTAAAAATAAATGAATTTTTTAATTCAAGACCGAAGTTACTAATTTTTATTTAAATAATAAATAAAATTTTCTGTCAAAAATTCAATAAATTTTGATTCTTTTACATCTCTAAATTAGCAACCATTCCATATCGGTCGTTAAAAGTTGTAAATTTTAAGATCTTTTGATCGTAGGGTGAATAACGTAAAAAAAAAAGTTATAAAATTTAATTTCGACACATTTTAAATACTCTAAATCATATTTAATGGTCCGAATCAAGAATTTAGGTGTTGTGGCACGAAATCGTGTCGGAAACTTACCGGCCGAGCCGTGCCGGTGCGTGCCGGTAAAAAATATTCTTGTGTGCCGATACATAATAGCATGAAATATTTATTTTCTTTAGCAATAAAATATTCTAACTATTTATTATGTCTTTTTATCTCATCTTTTAAACTTTATTGAGAAAATTACTTATTAATTTAAAGAATAGAAAATTTTGAGCTGTGCCATCGGCACGGAGTCTGTATCGTGCTGGTATCTTGTTGGCACGATACGGCACGATGGATACGGCCCTTGCCGACGGACACTTAAAATCTTGGTCCGAATCGTTGATTCGAAAACTTTATCGTCGAAAATGATTTGAGTACAGAGACAATCGTACTTATAAAAGTATCGTAACCGGACTCTAAAAAATAGATAATTATTCTTAGTTCCCCGCTTAAAAGTTTTCTCAATCAAATCGAAATTGAAACTGAGAACCAAAATATCAAATCAAATTAAAAAACCAAATAAAGTGAATCAAATAGCTTTAATTTGCTTTGGTTTGGTTTGCGGTTTTGGAACCAAAAATGAACCCTCCTAGAGAGAGAGAGAGAGAGAGAGAGAGAGAGAGAGAGAGTTGAGAGTCGAGAATTGAAGTTGATTTTGTCAAGCAGGGTCAGAAACTTTTAACTCATTCAATACCATGCAACTTTCACCTTATTTAACATTTTGTCACTAAAATATGTTTTTGGTAAAACTTACGTACTTATCTAAATTACGAATCATCGACTTACCGATCTTTTAAAATTTTAATTTTACTATTGAAACTTCTAATTTGTTTGATCAGAGACCGTCAACAGCACCTTAACTATAAAATTTAAACTAATTACTTCTTTTAAATAATTACAGTTACAAAAATTACATAAAGTATATAATAAATTAATAAAAATAAATAATATATTCAAGTTTTGAAGTCAAAGTGCTTTTAAGCAACCTAGAAATAATTGATTAAATATTATCATTTCTACATGAAACAACTACGAGAAAAAAGACAACCTAGCAAGATTTAAGAAACATTGGTCAAAATACAGCAGCTTTGGCATATAACAATCGTTTCATATTACCCACCGTATCAAACATAGTTGGTACATAAGATTTCAATTTCAAAACCGGATTGATTCATATTTCTGAGTTCATTTTTTTTAAAATAAAATAAACAAAACAAATAATTTATTACCTTTCGCTCAAGAAACTAAAAAAGAAAACAATCATTTCATATTTAGTAAACTTTATCCAGAAACGTGCACTGCACTACAAAAATCTCAGTTGAGAATCACAAACTAATGCCTTTCACCGGAAAATTTTGTTCTTTTGAAAGATCACAAGGCACTAAAAAACAAAAGAGTAAAACTAAATGCAACCAACNCACTTCTCCAAACCAAAATTAACTCTGCAAAAAACACTTTTCTAGAATCTAGGCCAAACAAACCCTAATATACATCATACATATGAAAGAGAGTCTAACTACTATACTCTCGAGGATAGACCCTTTTCATACTCATAAGTTATTTTTTGATGATGAACGAAAGATCAAACTTGAAGAACCTTCTAAAAATAAATAATCGAATTTTTTAATTCAAGACCGAAGTTAATGATTTTTATTTAAATAATAAATAAAAGTTTCTATCAAAAATTCAATAAATTTTGATTCTTTTACATCTCTAAATTAGCAACCATCTCATATCGGTCGTTAAAAGTTGTAAATTTTAAAATCTTTTGATCGTAGGGTGAATAACGTAAAAAAAAAAGTTATAAAATTTAATTTCGACACATTTTAAATACTCTAAATCATATTTAATGGTCCGAATTAAGAATTTAGGTGCCGTGGCACGAAATCGTGCCGGAAATTTACCGGCACGGTACCGCACGGTGCGTGCCGAGCCGTGCCGGTGCGTGCCGGTCAAAAATATTTTTGTGTGCCGACACATAATAGCACTAAATATTTATTTTCTTTAACAACAAAATATTCTAACTATTTATTATATCTTTTTATCTCATCTTTTAAACTTTATTGAGAAAACTACTTATTAATTTAAAGAATAGAGAATTTTAAGCTGTGCCATCGGCACAGAGTCTGTATCGTGCCGGTATTTTGTTGGCACGGTACGGCACGATGGATACGGCCCGCTCCGACGAGCACTTAAAATCTTATTCCGAATCGTTGATTCGAAAGCTTTATTGTCGAAAATGTTTGAGTATAAAAACAATCGTACTTATAAAAGTGTCGTAACCGGACTCTAAAAAATAGATAATTATTCAGTTTTCAGCTTAGTTCCGCTTAAAAGTTTTCTCAATCAAATCGAAATTGAAACTGAGAACCAAAATATCAAATCAAATTAAAAACCAAATAAAGTGAATCAATAGCTTTAATTTGCTTTGGTTTGGTTTGCGGTTTCGGAACCAAAAATGAACCCTCGTAGAGAGAGAGAGAGAGAGAGAGAGTTGAGAGTTGAGAATTGTAGTTGATTTTGTCAAGCAGGGTCAGAAACTTTTTAACTCATTCAATACCATGCAACTTTCACCTTATTTAACATTTTGTCACTAAAATATGTTTTTGGTAAAACTTACGAACTTGCCTAAATTACAAATCATCGACTTACCAATCTTTTAAAATTTTAATTTTACTATTGAAACTTCTAATTTGTTTGATCAGAGACCGTCAACAGCACCTTAACTATAAAATTTAAACTAATTACTTATTTTAAATAATTACAGTTACAAAAATTACATAAAGTATATAATAAATTAAGAAAAATAAATAATATATTCAAGTTTTGAAGTCAAAGTGCTTTTAAGCAGCCTAGAAATAATTAATTAAATATTATCATTTCTACATGAAACAACTACGAGAGAAAAGACAACCTAGCAAGCAAGATTTAAGAAACATTGATCAAAATACAGCAGCTTTGGTATATAACTATGATTTCACATTACCCACCGTATCAAACACAGTTGGTACATAAGTTTTCAATTTCCAAACCAGATTGATTCATATTTCTGAGTTAATTTTTTTAAAAAAACAAAATAAACAAAACGAATAATTTATTACCTTTCGCTCAAAAAACTAAAAAAGAAAACAATCATTTCATATTCAGTATACTTTATCCAGAAACGTGCACTGCACTACAAAAATCTCAGTTGAGAATCACAAACTTATGCCTTTCACCCGAAAATTTTGTTCTTTTGAAAGATCACAAGGCACTAAACAAGCAAAAAAGTAAAACTAAATGCAACCAACCTAGTTTTTAAAAATTTTGGTTTCACTTAAATAAGTTGTCATTTTATTTATTTGTAATTATCTATTGATGTTGATTCTAAAACCTACTGCGCACGCCAATGCATATCAGCATTCGTACAACATGACTTTTGTGGTCATTCATTTCATGCTAATTGTTCGATCTCTACGGTCAAATGAATTGTTAATACACCAGGTGCATAAACATGAGACGCATTTAAAAAAAAAAAACAGGTATGGTATATAAATAAATATCTTAATACACCAGGTCCATAAATTACTATACAAGGCGAATCAAACTATTTGAATAGTCAGTCAAATTGAAATTTTTAAAAATTGAAGTCATTTTCAAATGATCCAAAATTTAGGCCAGCCATAAACATTTTAACGAGGGAAAAATAGCAGCATGTACTCAAACTCACCCAAACCAAGCCAAAATCTACCTTCTACATAGAAAGAATAAATTGCACCTTTGTTCCTCATACTATGAGGCGAGTAATACTTTAGGCCTCAAACTTTAATTTATTGTAATTTCTAGCTCTAATTTTCAGAATTGTTGCAATCAAATTCCACAACCCTATTTAGCTGACTAAATGTTGATGCATAATCAATGTAGAAGTGATAAAGTGCCCTAATTATTGGCGTAGCATCAATCATAACACTGCTACATCACTTCTCCATTAGCAATACATTAACATTTAGCCGGCTAAATTGAGTTGATGAAACTTGATTGCAAAAATTCCGAAAGTTTGAGTCAGAAATAAAATTTGAGACCCAAAATATCACCCAACTTATGGTTTGAGAACAAAACATGCAATTCACCCATATATAAATGTAGAATTAACTTCTTCTATCAAATAGTCCGAATGGTGTGCGATTTCAATGTGATTGCCCAGATCAACAGTGAATCGTGTCCGACAACAACATATATTCTACAACAAAATTAAACATAACTTTTATCCTATCCAATCCCGGAGAAACAGTATTAGCATGTAAATATCATGTATCATAACAGAACACAAGCTGAAAAACTGTTTACAAGAAACTCTTGGGTTTCTACAAAAGATAATGAAGGGATATAAACTTTGTAAGCATTGTCAAACTGAGTTAGGGAACCGTTCGAATTTGACTTTGGAATTGTTCACTAACTGACCACTGCATTTTCAAGAGAAAGAAAAAGATTTTTTTTCTTTTTCTATAAGCAACTAACTGCATTCAACTTTCAAAATAATAATCGCCGCACGCACGACATCGGAGTAATGGTATACTCACAACCATCAATGTGGGTTTCAATGGTCGTGGGACGTCACATTTTTGCCTCAGATCAAAGGCATGTGCATCATATGGCCCGCAACGATCAACACCGACACCAATGGTTCTCGGTGTAGCAATACTCTCATCGACGACAACAAGCACAGAACTATCTGTTTATACTGAGGAAGAGGTCTTAAATCCTTATACACTCCCACCATTTAATTTTCAAAAAAAAAGAAAGAAAAAAAATTCAACCCATTTAAAGACGTAGCAACAAACATAGTTGCAATAGACCCAAAATAAACATAGTATCCATGATATTACTATTCATTCCACCAGCAGTACCAGTGTACCACACATACTTCATGCTCCGCAGAAACAAACACACAAACACAAGTTTCCAAACAAGCATTTCCACAAACACAACAAGGTCATAACAGAGAACAAGAGATAAACGGGGCCACAAATCCATAAAGGAAACCCTAACCTTTTTAGAGATCGAAAAAGGATAAGGGATCATCACCCTCCTTCACATGGCGAGCATCTAAGCACCAGCAGCCTGGGTCTCCTGCTGCTGCTGGTAGTTCAGGGGTCGCCTGAAAAGCATGATGTGCGGCTCCGGTCGGTGGATCGCATAGTGCACCCACCCACGGCTCTGCTGGACTCCAATCGCCCTCCACTCGTTCTACATTTCCAGCACAGTGTCATATATCAAACAAAAACACGGTAATTTGCACCGGCAGTCCCCAAAAACATCACATCTAACCAATTTTCAACTTTCACAATCGAATTTCTAGTTGGACATTCAAAATTCCTCACACTAAACTTTGAAAAGTGTTTAATTTTACTACTTATCCCCATTTATTATGCGAGCAAAAGTTTTGTCAACGTTCATGCATCTGCACATCAATACACCATTGATTTGGAGCCTCGTCTCTACATATAAATTAAACAGTTGATGTGAAAGAATGCGATGGATAGCAGGGTGATGCATTTTTAGTGAAAAATTTTAAAAAAACTGAGGCAAATCCAAGTTTGAGTACCAAACTGACACTTAACTAGTAGTTCAGGGACCCGTAGTGCAATTTATCTAACAAAAATCATCTAAGATAAGGGATAAAATAGAACATTTCCAAAATTTTACAATGTTCAACGATTAAATTGGAACTTTATTATGTACGGCGACTAGTAGTGAAAATTATCCAACAAATGTGCACCGAAATGGCAAAATCTCGACGAAACCCTAGTTTGGTTAGGGTTTTCGATTCGTTACCTCGGAGAGTAGGCGATTCTTGGGAAGAAGCTTCGCGACCTCCGGAGGAAGCACGACGTGCCTGCGATCGAAGAGAAATGAAGAATCGCCATTGAAGATCGAAGAGGGTTTCGAAGAATCGACCAAATCATCTTCCAGGATTAGGGTTTTGGCGTTACCTGTACTCGTAGGTGTCGTCGAAGTACTTCTCGGAGTACTGGATCTGCCCCATCTCTCCCGTCGCGTACTCCTCCCCTTCTCCTTGCTCGATTTGCCTGCAAAAAATACGAAAAAACAGAGCGAAAAAACATTGGAACGATTCGACCATTCTCGTTTCCCAAATCGCAAACAGGGATTAAAATCGAGGAAAAACAAAAATCATAAAACTAGGACTGCGAATTGATGATACGAACCCTAGATCGAGGTCGAAGAGAGCGAGAGAAAGGAGAGAGAGGAATCGGGAAGAACGAGTTTTTGTTTTTTCAAAATTTGAAAAAGTAGGGTTCAGGTAATAAGTAAACGGTGCTGCAGCACGGGTATACAGGGATATATACTATATATTAGTAGTGTATGCGGGCTTGTACGGACAAGTGACATAGAATGAATCTCGCCCGTTGAAAAATGAACGGTGGAGATTGTACGGCGCTCACGCATCGAAGGGCTTCGGTGAGGGCATAAAAAAACGGCTAGTCCCAACGGATAAGTGCGACCAGATTTAAATTTCAAACTTGCGCGGGCTTGTCAAATTGAGTGTTGATTCTTTTTTTTTTTTTCTTTTTAAAATTGTGATTGGTTCAGTTAAGCTTCTTTTGGACAAAATATAGCATTGAGAGTAAAAAAGAGGAAAAAAAAAAACCTAATGTGGGGTATAAATATTTACAATAAATAGACATACAAAAGGGGAATAATTATAATTTCTAAAATTAACATTAATTTTTTATCAAATAAATAATAATAAAAAGCATTTTTTATTTGAACTTTAGTTTAATCAACAATTGTTTTTAATTTGGAAACTCATTATTGGCGAAGCCCATGGACCGACAATCATAACCGTGGAGATTGCGATGGTCGTTTCCGTCCGTTCTTTGACTTTGAAGCTCGAAACATCGCTAACTTGCTATGCATGTTATTTTATTCTCTCATTTAGATCATTTCTAGTATTTTCGCATTAATTGGCTTTTGTTTGATGTGTTTTGGGCTTGTTTTTGTGATTTTCTCTATGTCACGGTCGATCGAGAGCTAAGGGTTGGAATTTTACTATTTGAATCCGAACCGACTTTGAATACAAAATTTTTTGGATATGAGTTGCAATTTTGCAATCCAACACGAATTCGATTCTTGAACTATAATATTTTTTGGAATCGAATTTGGGTTCGGTATAATTTTTTGGATTCGGATTTGAACATCCAAAATTGGTTTTTATATATTCTTAATATGCTACATCCTTTTAAAATCTTTTAATATTTATTTTTTAGAATTCTTAAGTTTTTTTATTTTGCTAATTTTTTTCTAAAAGAAGCTTCCATCTGATAATAATTGTTTTTGCTTTTAGTTATATATATTTCTTAAATACTCAATTCATATTCATATCACTTTAATATTCAAGTTATATCTGAATCCGTTTTTATTAGATATGGATTTGAATTCTAGTATCCCATTAACATCTGAATCTATATCCGGTTCTAAATATAAATATGGATTGTGCAGCTATTCGATCCATATCCGACCCCATTTTCCTCCCTATCGGTAGCTCACCTACTATCGACAAAGGCATACGTTACAGGTTGACTATGAAAAGCTGGTAAACAACCAATTCGAGCACAGTCAACTCTGTAGAGCGGTTGATCGGCCTGGATGGTAGGTCGACCGAAAGCAGCCCGAGGCTTAGGAAGCATCAATCTTGACTCCTATTAAAACTTCTCCTGATTTCTAGCCACAGACAAATAGTAAGTACTATCTTATCAAGTTATTAGCTAAATAACTGTTTGATGATCGCATACATTAACTATTGCTCGCGATAGAGGCATATATAGAGTATGATATAACTTGATCTACATGTTAGACTGTCATTTCATATAATTATCTACATAATTCATAGGGTTATTTGCAAACACGTCCCTGCAAACATAGTGAATTGCGGAAATATCCCTGCAAAACGAAAACTCCATAAGTTGTCCCTGCAAAAGTCCTAAGTTATGCAGATATGTCCCTGCCGTCCAGATCTGTTAGAAATTTTTCGTTAACCACGGTTAAAATACTTAACCATGGTTAAGTATAGTGTAAATTGACGTATTTACCCTTCTTCCTCTTCCTCCTCTTCCTCTTCCTTCTTCTTCGTCGCCGGCGAGGAGATGCGGCGGCGACGGCGACGGCGACGACGGCGGAGAACCCTCTTCCTTTTCCTCTTCCCTCTTCCTCTTTTCCCTTCTTCCTCCTTCTTTCTTCTTCCTTCTTCCTCTTCCTCTTCCCTCTTCTTCGTCACCGGTGAGGGAGAAGAACCTCGTCGGGGTCGGCCTCGGAAAGGCGGGCGAGTTTCTGGACGAGAAGCTCGAGGGCGTTGTTGTCGACGAGGGCGGCGACGAGGGCGTGCGCGGGGTCGTCGTGGTCGCTGAGGACATCGGCGTTGGTGAGGTCGGTGAGGAGGGAGACGACGTCGACGGCGATATCGGCGACGAGGAGGCCGACGAGGGAGGAGACGGCGTTGAGGGCGACGAGCTCTAGGTAGAGCTCCGGTGCCCCGGCGTTCTTTCCTCTTCTTCGTTGCCGGCGAACCCGACCTCGCGCCGCCGCCGCCGCCGCCGTCATCTGCTTCGACAGTCCGAAGAGGAAGAGAAAGAGAAGGGGAAGAGGAAGACTTTTGGAGGGATATATTTGAGAGGGTAAAATGGTCATTTCACGAATCCACTGTTAAAAAATAAACGGATCACTAACGGATGTTAACCGAAGGGACATATCTGCATAACTTAGGACTTTTGCAGGGACAACTTATGGAGTTTCCGTTTTGCAAGGATATTTCTGCAATTCACTATATTTGCAGGGACGTGCATGCAAATAACCCTAATTCATATTGGTGTACTGCAACGGTGTAGTCATCAAGTGAGAGACCTTCGTATGGAATGAGTCAAATTGGGTCGAGTCCTACGATTGGGCTTACTAAGGAATTAAAAAAAGGTTTAGATCCTCTGGTAAAGAGGTTCCATTAGAGTGAAGTAGTTATAGGGAAGTCACTGTAGACTTTCTTTTAGTTTCTTCCATGCTGATAGTCTTTTTTGGTACATCTTCTGAAGACCCAGCAAAAGTTGTTGCAGCACTTTATCATTTGAAATGATTTGCATATGACGTTTTTCTCAAACTTAGGGATGTAATGCTCTTTTAATATAAAATGAAGTAGGAAAAGAAAAAAGGTACACATAGACCAACTTATCATTGTCCGAGATGCATGCTTCTCCAAATAGCTCACTTGAAGCATCTTTAGGGAAGTTAAAACTAATTGTTCTGCGACTTCATTGGCGCAAACTCAGTTTGAACATTTGATAGAAGGATGATCGGAAAAAGGGTATTTTGATGGTGTATTAGTAGCTTATTATTGGTAAAATGACATCGGAGTAAGTTCTAAGCCCTATTGATCAACTCTTTACAACTTATATTTAATAAATCTAATCCTTATTTATTTACATATTTGTCAATAATAAGAGGATGTCTGATATAAAATCAAATATAGCAAATTAAGGCACCCATTTTTCAAAATATAATGGTGATAACAAAAGATGGAGCAATAAAGAAACAATAACATAAGCATGCAAGAATTAAACCCAACTTAGAAATAGTTATATTAGAAGAAGACCAAAGTTACTATGAAGTTCATGATACAAATATCAGTAACACTGTAACATTAATTTCAATATAATAACAACTGTCGACAAATTATTACCAACTGTACTTAGGTGACCAAACAATCCAAGGTTGTGACTTCGAAAATTACACTATTTCACCCATATGCTTCTGCCGATATGTTCTAATGTTTTTCAGTCACTTTCGATCGCTTCCAATTTATTCATATATATGCATGATCGCTGAATATTTTACCCAAGATTAAGCAGAAGAGGGATTAGTTATGAAATATAAATTATATAACTCGCATCTAATCAAGTAAATATAAGTCAGTTCAATAGAAAGAAGCAGGCAGAATGTAGAGAAAGTGCAGCAAGTAGTAAAAGACCACACAGAGTGGAAAGAATAAGAAGAAGAAGCAACTAAGTATGATATAGTATGTAACTAAGCCCACAAAACATTAGAATATGTGCTCAGGCCGTATACTTTAATGTTATTGTATTTATACTAGAATATATATATATGAGTTGTTTTCGATGATACAGTTTCCGAATCGACGATCGCCCTCGTACTTATAAGTTGTTTTCGATGATATAGCTTCCGAATCGACGATCCACACCGTTAAACGTTATTTACAGTATTTAAAACTTCTAGAAATCAAATTTTATAATTTTTCGACATCATTTATCTTACGATCAAGAGGTCACAAATTTGACAATTTTTAACGGCCAGTATAGGATACTTGCTAGTTTAACGGTGTAAACGAATCGGAATTTGTTGAATTTTTGATAAAAAATTCTATTCACTACATAGATAAAGATCAATAACTCCGATCTTGAATTTAAGGATCCGATCATCCTTTTTTAGGACGTCGTTCGATTTTGACCGTTCATTTTATGCCCACTTGATAGACTTTATTATGATTTCGAAAATTTACGAAATTTATTTTCTAGAAATTTCAAATACTCTAGATCATATTTAACGGAGTGGATCGTCGATTCGGAAGCTCCATCATTGAAAACAACTTATGAGTACAAGGGCTCCAATACTCATAATAGTATAGTAGCCATGACCTCTATATATATATATATATATATATATATATATAGAGTCCGGCTACTATACTCTTATGAGCATAGAGCCTCTTGTACTCATAAGTTTTTGGCGGTTAGATTTACCCTTTAATTATTTTCACCCGTTAGATTATACTATTCAACCAACTACTCACTCAACCCTAGGGGGCCCACTATCAACCTAACCATAACTACTCTCATCCTAACCGCACATTTTTTCATCTGAACGGCTGAAAACTTATGAGTACAAGAGGCTCTATACTCATATGAGTATAGTAGCCCCAGCCTATATATATATATATATATATATATATATATATATATATATAGAGTGAGGCTACTATGCTATCGGAAGCACGGAGCCTTCCGTGCTTCCAGCTCGTTTTCGATGTTGCGACTTTCGAATCGTCGATCGGCTCCGTTAAACTTGATCTAGAGTATTTGAAGTACCTAGAAAATAAATTTTATGATTTTACGATATCATTTGCCTAGTGAACGAAGGGGCTCAAAATCAACGGCTGAAAATAAAAATCTTACAAAATGTAATAATATGACATTAAAATTTTAAATCAAAGATATTGATCTTGTTTTATATAGTATAAAGAATTTTCTATCAAAATTTCACGTGATTTGGATATTTCTATATCGTTAAACTTGCAAACGGCTCAACACGGCCATTAAAATTATTGATTTTGAGTCCCATCGATCACTAGGCAAATGATATCGAAAAATCATAAAATTTATTTTCTAAGTACTTCAAATACTCTAGATCAAGTTTAACGGAGCCGATCGACGATTCGAAAGTCGCAACATCGAAAACGAGCTGGAAGCACAGAAGGCTCCGTGCTTCCGATAGCATAGTAGCCTCACTCTATAAATATATATATATATATAGGCCATGGCTACTATACTATTATGAGTATTGGAGCCCTCGTACTCATAAGTTGTTTTCAATGATGGAGCTTCCGAATCGACGATCCACTCTGTTAAATATGATTTAAAGTATTTGAAATTTCTAGAAAATAAATTTCGTAAATTTTCGAAATCATAATAAAGTCCATCAAGTAGGCATAAAATGAACGGTCAAAATCGAATGACGTCCTTAAAAAGGATGATCGGAACTTTCAATTCAAGATCGGAGTTATTGATCTTTATCTATGTAGTGAATAGAATTTTCTATCAAAAATTCAACAAATTCCGATTCTTTTACACCGTTAAACTAGCAAGTATCCTATACTGGCCGTTAAAAATTGTCAAATTTGTGACCTCTTGATCGTAAGGTAAATGTGTCACGCCCCGGGGTCCCTTTTAGTTTAAAACATAGCAGAAAAGCGTCTGAATTTTTTTTTTTTTTTGAAAACCTCACTCCAGAGTATGTCAGATCCGCTACAAACACAGGGAATCCACTGTGCACACGGACAGAGTCTCCCCTGTATTTTCACGGCGTCGCACAAGTACAAGAAGCAATCCAGATACAATCACAACCAAATGAACATACAAGTAACCAACAATTATATATTCATACACCATTCACATCACAGGTTCATATTTATATATTCAATATTTAAACATAAATCCACATCTATCAGTTAAAATATTTCCAACTCAGAAAAAGGTTTTGAAATACTAAGATACAAAATCCACAGAAAATCTTTTGGAAACTGTTCCCTACACGGAAACTTTTCTCTTTTAAAAATGCTACCACGAGGAGTAGAAAACCTTTTATTTACGAAAATTCAGGAATCTTCTTCTCATTCGAAAAACCAACTGAAGTCTTGAATATTTTAACATAATGAAATACTCAACCATATAAACCCACTAAGCTATATATCAAAAGAAATAATAAGGGCAAAAGCTAAGCCGAATAACCTGGGTCAGAAGATCTATCGACCGCTACGTACATGTCTCACGTCTCGTCTCAACCCTTACCGCCCGCGATACCTGAAAAATAGTGGGGGAGGTGAGAACATGTAAACATGTCTCCCCTCCCAGTGGGTACCGCAAGCCG